>NC_141697.1:829570398-829737746 GCF_964263255.1 Lissotriton vulgaris | reverse complement strand
CCCTTGAAGAAAGAAGGTTCACACAGAATGGGAGTATGCCTCTAAATAAGAGTGTCAAGGTAGAGTTACCATCTAGTATGTATGGGATAATGATAATGGCAAGGCTGAGAAACATCCCTAACTATTAGGGTTACAAGGTGTCACCCATAATGGCACCGTACCCCTGCAGACATGGGGTGTACGGACCGTACCCGGGGGAGGGGGGGGGGTGTTCCGTACCTGTTTCGAGGCGAACTCTGCTTCTCTGGGCGTTTTGGGCTCTCGTAAAAAAAAACATTGTACGGTGCATACCCGACATGAATCGTACTTGCTGGGTCGGGAAAACCTCCTGGAACAAATCGTACTTCCTCGTACGCACAGAGACGTTGCAGGGTACAATTCGTATGGGAAAAACGCTCTATACGGCTATTCGGAGTGGTTTTTCCTGAATTGGAATCGGCCCCTAGATCATCTGTCCCTTGCTCTTTGCGAGCAAAGCAGCCGCCTTAACTCTCTCAAAGTACTACAAATGTGTGATTTGGCAACTAATCTACCACCAAAACTCCTTGTCAGGTCAAAATAGGCTGGTAAATTCTACTGGTGCCAAGGACACACTCTGAGTATTTGCATGCTCAGAAATTTAACAAACAAAACAAATAATATTTATCAATGAGCAGTGAAACTTCAAATTAAACTTTCATATTGTACATGGTTTCATGAGGGGTTTGATTCAATATGCGGGAGGGGCATATCAAGGAACGAAGGCCCAGATTGACAAAGACTTTGCATCAGGTTTGTGTTTTTAACGCAAACCTCATACAAGTTGTTGGTCTGGTATTTACGATCTAAAGAAAATCACAATTTGCACTGGATTGTAACCCAGCACAGTATAATGTCTGGCCTTGAGTTACTTTGCATCAAGAGTCCGTTCCGTAGGTGGGGCATGCCTGTTCTCATGCAACCACCCATGGGATGTGATGCACATCCCTATGTACAAAGAGCCGTAGATAGAGATTTGTGGCAAAATCCTGCCTCTCCCTGAAGCAAATGTAACAAGAAAAAATATTTTCATTTCTCCTTTTTTCCTGTTTGCATGTGTGCTGTATTTCACAGCACAGATACAAAGAGGAAAATGCCTCAAAACTATGTTTGATACAGGAAAGTGCCCCTTCCTGTCCAAAATCTTTGCTGACCACAAAAGAGACGTCCGTATCAAGGGTGTCTGCATTGGTTTATGGCAGCCAAAACTATGCCATCCCAGGAAGAGAGCAGGGCAGCACTATTCTGCTCTCTCTCATTCATGTAATGCAGCACAGCAGCGTGACTTGCTGCACTGCGTGGTGTGACTGGATCGAAGTGCGAGCAGGGGTCCAGATATGAAAGTATTTGTATATCTTATTCGTATAGCACAAAATTCCACAATTGTGTTCTTCCAAAATATTTTCTCCTGAAGCTCAATTCTCCTTTATTGATTCACATCTTGAACTGCTCTAGCCTCATTACTGATTGAGGATGTGGGGCTTTATTGCAGGTTGTATAGGGGTAGGAATGAGGTGGATAATATCACCAGATGACTTCACCTGAAATTGTGGCTTTAATTGCAGAATATTTGTAACCACAAATATATCCCCGTTACTAAAGAAGTTATTACTGTGAGCTACACCCGACTGATGAACCCTAATAGGAAGTTAGTACTGCAGTATTGAAAATCAAGGTGCTTCTGTTACAATTTTCACCATTTCATCTGTTAAAATCTAATAACTTTCTTCTATTTTGTTGTTCCCCTCCTTGTCCCTCTTCTCCTTTTTATATGTGTGTACTTCAAAGGCTAAACAAACACCTTTGAACCTGTAAAAGTAATAGAATGGGGCAGGATATACGAGCTGAACATGAGACAGACATAAAGAAAACAGTATAGCTAGAGATGTGGAGAAGGAGGTTGAGAGAGGGCAGATGTGAGAATTTGGCCTGATATATGATGTTTCCAATTCTGGAACCACCTTGTATCAGTCCAAACAATCCCTTATGGTGTCTGGTTGTGAGTCAACTTTATAGACAAGCTATCCTAGTGGTATCATGGTCTAAGCAGCCTTAAAGGCTAAACTCAAGAGGTGGTGTTAAGCAAGCTGTTTTACCAATCACAATCCTGTAATATCAAATGAAAGGACACCACACAAGTATATATTATAAAAATATATGTGTTTATTACTAGAATAATCCCCAGTACTCTTTATGAGCAAAGGGGCACAAGCGTTTAAACAAAAGCACAGTATAACATATGAGAGTTGCACAATTATGGATGAGGGCGGTTGGCCACTCAAACCATATATTAAGAAAGTGGTATAAGAGATACCAATCGAACAGTGGTTAGGCCTAGGGCCTAGGGAATCGATGGGAGCAGTCGGGACAAGCAATGCTGAAGTCGGGAAAAGCCCGCGGGATTCGGGTGCAGAGCTTCAAGCACACGCATGCACCAATGTAAAGTCAATGGTGCATAAAAGTTACACAGTTAGAGTTTAAGGATACTTCTGCTTAACCTAGAAGGATATAACTTTAGGCACAGACCCTAGACGTGTGTACCAGTGTGGGAACACCGGCATTGCTGAGTTACCGCACCCACAGGAAGCGGGTGCATAGGGTCGAAGTGGCGTTTGGTTTTGTCACGCAGGTTGTTGGTGCTTGAAGCTGAAGATGCTGCAGGCGATGTGAAGGAGAAGTGTCCGGTGTGATCCAAGGTTGGATCAGAGTCGTAAAGTACCTGAAAGCAGAGGGGACAGAGTCTGGGTCACTCAGCAGTGACCAGGGTGGAACGAGGACGGAACCAGGCAATGTCGGGCGCAATCGGGTGGTTGTCGAGGAGCTTCTCTCTGCTGCCACGTGGGCTCTAGGGCATCTGCGACGTCCAGGAGTGGGTCACAAGCTGTCCCACAAAGGCTCTCACCGTCGGTGCTGTCGGCTTCAAGTTCGGAGCAAACAACACTTGGCAAGAGCAATCCACGCAGGACTGGAAGATTGCTTCTCACTCGGACCAGGAGGGTCAGAGCGGGTGCTCCTTTTCAGAGGAGCGGGTGCAAGTCTAGAGCAACCAGAATCACAAGTCGTATTTCAAGTCTCGTTGGCACAGGGGCCACAAGCCAGCTGGCAAGTGACCGGGCCAATGCGTTGAGCCTAAGAAAGCAGAAGGGCCCCACGCAGCACTCGTCGAGTGTAGAGGGGTGAGCTTAGGTGCAAAAATGGCTCAGGGCTGGGGCTTCTCAAACCCTGGTGTACAGCTTCGAGGGTCACTCGTGGGCTGCACGGTCAGCGTC
Organism: Lissotriton vulgaris; assembly: GCF_964263255.1. Lineage (NCBI taxonomy): Eukaryota > Metazoa > Chordata > Amphibia > Caudata > Salamandridae > Lissotriton > Lissotriton vulgaris. Next base: position 829,734,459 of record NC_141697.1, on the reverse strand, counting down.
TTGTGGTCTTTTCAAGATGGCGTGCCCGACGCTTCCGGTCGCCACCACGGGTTTCAGCTCTGCAGGGACTGCGGATCGGGCTATTAGAAGGCAGGCAAGCTTGATCTCGTTGATCTCTGTCGCTCGAGTTCCGGCGGGAACTGCAACAAAGCAGACGTTGAGGTGGTGGATGGTGCCTATTTGCACAGGGTGGTCACTCCTTGACCACAAGGGAGATTCTTCAGTCTTCTACATTGAGTAGGATGTCGAAGGGTCCAGAGTTTTATTTCAAATGTTTCATCAGGATAATCTGAGTGCGTTGGCACTGCTCCCATTCTTATACCAATCTACAGGGCTGGATTACCTGCTAGGTCCCCTCCTATGGGTGGGACCCAGGAAGGGGGTGGATACACCCCTTTCCCTTTGATCCAGGCCGCGCTGGAACTGGGGCTGGTGTGCCCCAGAACCGGTTTGGCCGGATTATGCAAGGGGAAGCCTTGTGCTCCCCAGGCAGTGTCTGGTTTCTTTCAAACCTCCCTGCTGCAATCCACTATCTCCTGCCTGGGGTGGTGTAACACCTCCCTGCGACAGGAAAGCCTTTGTCCAGGCCTCCTCTGCTGAGTTTCGGTCAGCAGCAGGAGGTCAGGCTTGTGTCTGTGGCAGAAGCATCCATTTTGTGGATCTGAGGCTCTTTTAAAAATCAACCACGTTTCAGTAAAGTAACATGTCTTCTCCCTCTAGAGGGGTGGAATGCTATCCCCGTCGACAGGACTGTAGAGGGGATAGTATTCCAAATCATATGACACCTTACACGACATGTTTTGATAAAGCCAAACCAAAGTTGCTATATAACCGCGAGGATTATAATGCACTTAATCGTATATGGTACGGCATTATCCCGGATCAGCTTAGGGAGTTGTTCCCGACAGCTGCAGACAGGCTCAGCTCATGCTAGAGCACCATCTCACATTAAACCACGCACTCTGCCTCCAGGATTGATAAGGCCTTCAATAGGAGTGGCTCACAGGTTTATATGTGTCCAGATATAGGTTTAGATATATGTATACTATATCTAAGCAAGGGGTGATTACACCAACTTGCCCCAGCTGAGTTATCAGCCAGTTGTGTCAATTTAAGAACCAGCCAGGGGTGGCAAAAGCTATGCTGCAGCCCCTGGTAGGCCTTGGTGGCACCTATGCCCTGAGCACCTATAGTGCATGGTACAGGGGCTGACAAGTAGTCCATTTCCAATTGGGTTATGTACCTATAGTACATGTATGTGAATTTAGAGAGAGCAGGCTGGGGGTCTGATTAGCAGGCCCACAGCCTCAGTAAGTCGAAAACCAGTGAAGCAAAAAGCAAAAATTGGGGTGACCATAGGATAGCAGACCCTACTCTCCTACGGCAGACATAGAAAAATATGTAATAGAGAGAGAGAGAGTAAAGCAAATAGAGAAAGGTAGGGAGGCCAGCTGGAAAGATGAAGAGAGGTAGAAAGAGGAAAAAGTAGGTAAAGAATGAGAAGTAGAGAAATATATTCGTTTTTTAGTGCCGTAGAGTGATAGAGATTATGAGAAGGAAACGTAGAAAGAAACAGAGGAGTACAGAGAGGGAGGAAATGTAGAAAAAAAGTGAATTAGCTGCAGCAAAATGGTTGGAGTACATAGAGTGGACTTGGGGTAAAAAAGAGATGCAAGAACAAGAGGAATCAAAATGAGAAGATGGATAGAAAAACGGGTCGGGTAAAGGGAAAAGGGTAGAGAAAGGAGTGAAGGGTACAAAGAGAATTGTGGGAAGGGTGAAAAGAGGAAGTTGAGAGACATCAGTGAAATTGAAAAAAGTGGTGATGTTTAAACGAGGTATAGAGTTGTGAGAGGAAGAGATCGTGAGGTAGAGGTTTAAAAAAGAAACAGGGTGAGAGAGATAATTGAAGTGGAGGAGGAGAACTGAAATGAAGGAGTGTGTGAAATTGTTTTTTTTAGTTGAGGGTTCAAAACCCCACTCAAGCAACAACCATAGTCTTTGTCAGGGTGCAACACAGTCAATTAATTAACCTGTGCTTAACCCTCTGGCAACTTGCCACAAAAGCAGTCAGGTTTACCTTAAAGGTAATGTGCAAGGTATTTATGCACACTCCAATAGTAATAAAGTGAAAACACAAGAAAAATCCCACACCAATCCAGAAAACTAGAGAAAAATATAATACATAAGGGGTATCAAAACAACAGAAATCTAAAGGCAATTTCAAAGTCTTAAGTGAAAATAGCGCCAAAAAACACAAAGCGCCAACTCAAGAGATCTGGTCGGCACAGGTTCCAGCCAACCGTAATGAAGCACAGGTTGTGTACAGGACCGAGTTCAGTCCACTGGACATTGTATCTGGTTGCCTTTGAACCAAAATGCAAGGTACTGCATTGTGCTGTGGTGAATTGCTTTGATCCCAATGGGGCCGCCGATCATGAGTTGCGAGGTGCTGTATCAAGTTGCATTGCGCTGCGTCATTTCCAACGTTGCTGCCCATCAGGAGTTGCAAGGTGCTGCAATGTGCGATCCTGCCTCAAGCAGAATAGTGCAGCATTCGTTCTGGTGAGGCCGGGGATCAGGAGCTGCGAAATGCTGCAATGCGAGGTCCTGTGTGTGGAGTTCTGTTAGTTCGGACGGCACCCACAGTTGGGCTAGGAGGGGTATATTGTGATGCCATCCAAGGACAGATTTATTATTTTTAGTGCAAGCCAGTGCAAGGGAAATAAATCAGCTAAGAGCCATATTTATTCAAAATGGCCTGCTGATACTAACTGCCCCTTCAATGTTGCACAAACAGTCTTCTTAACTCCATGCACAACCTTTGCATCATGGTGCAGATGTGAGTCTGTGTGCTGTCTAGCATAAGATTTGTACAAATAAAAATACCTTCAAAATCCTATGCCTTGACAAATTCTTAAATATTCTACGAACTGTATTGAACTGCACAGTATAGAACACATGCAATGTGTATAATGTTTGGAGTAAAAATTAAATATATCTCTATGTTAGTGCCTGCTTTAAATGGTCATTGGTTTTTGAGACAAAGTCCATTCTGGATATCCTAATAGATCAGGATTTGCATCATAAAACGATAGGTGATTGTGCTAAGCTACTCAAGTTACACCCAAGTAGTGCCTACCTGACTCAAAGTGTGATTTCCACTGAGAAAAGGTTATTTTCCTGATTAACTTTGCCCCACCTAAACCCTTACTAAATCTGGCCCCAAATTTCTGTTATGCAAGATTAACTGTCAAATTAGAATAAAACTGTTTTCTTCATAAATAACACTTATTATATAAGAATTGTAGACATTCCCACTCTCTTTAACAGGAAGGACCTTGGAAGTTGCGGGCCCTGGACAATTGCCCACTTTTCTGTGGCCTTAAAATGTCTCTGTGTACACCTCTTATTCCTGGTTGAGTATTTTTAATCTCTGCCAGAAGTTATCAAGAAGAAGCAGGGTGTGTCTCAGGTTCTAGTAGCTATAGAATTCCAGGAAAAATATATCTTGAATATTATGTTTAACTTTCTGTAGGGTTCAGGCGTAGTAGTAAGGGGGATGGTAGCAGCAAGAAGGCACCTTTATGTGAGAATTTGGAAGGTGTCTTCTTCTCGAAAATCATAGCTACTAAGGATGCCATTTTCAGGCGACAAGCTATTTGCGGAGGAGTGTGAAAATGCAATTCTGAAAACCTTTAACAGAAGAAAGCACATGCAACCATTCAAGCAGAAGTCTAGAAACTATAATAAAATCAACAAGACGTGTGATAGCTCAAATCGCAAGAGATATGAACCATCATCAAACAGATACCACTTTCAACCCAGGCAGTCGGGAAACAATTCTAAGACCTACTGGAATTCAAAACGCAATTCGCGTTCCTCACTAGGTTAGGACGGACAGTTCCTAGGAAAAACTGGAGGATGACTGTAGATATTTCATGATATCTGGCTAAAGGAGTTGAAGTGTTACATACATAGGGGTCCCAGTTGGAACAGAATTTAGTACACAAAGGAAATTACTTTTGAAGAAATCAAGAAAATCGGTATTGTATTTACAGAGAGGTGTTTTTAATTCACATCCTCGGTTGTAGATTGGTTACACATACTTTTCTCAAAGTAATACAAGTGCCCAAGGGGGGGCAAGGTGAAAGAGGGACAGGGGGGAAGGTAGTGCAGGTAGTGAGGATATGGACAAGTTGCAAAAGAAATCGTGGGTGGTCATTTATACATTTTAGAAATGATACCACAGAGGCATAATCATATTGCCAAACAAATAATTACTCTCAGCCTTCATAATCCTATACCAACAAATTAACACAACCAAAAAATGAGCTGTTGTTATTGGCTAGGTGACAGTAGGATTGTGTCGACGTTTCGACCCCAAGGTTGTAGGCTGATTCTTGCCCTACTGCGGGGTCTTCATCAGGACCAGTGGGGACAGGGTGGTGAAGGGTTTGGGCGGGTACCTGTGATTAAAAAACGTGATGTTTTAGACAGGGGAAGACATTATAGACTAATAAAAAGGTGCTACCTGTGTCCGAAATAATTACCTAAAAGCCACTTGAGTAGGCGTGGCCCCTTCTATGAACGTGCGGAGGGCCCGAAGGCTCCGGAGAACAAGGAGAGCGTCAACCTACAAAAGTTAGGTTATTGTCAGTTGAGTTTTAGATTAGAATTTGGAATCACGTCACCCACAAATGTGAAGTACATATTATGTACCAACGATGAAGATAGCATCCAAACATTACCCAGCCGGGTTAAAAACAACAAGGAGTTATAATCATATAACGAAGGGTGTCTCAACCAGAACACACAAAAGAGTTTGACCCACAAATTCAAGCTTAAGGGGTTAAATAGTCTTATCCTCTATCCATGCAAGTTAAGTCGGATCTAGGTTCAGAAGTCATATCTTAGTTTGTAGACACAAGATTACATTGGTAGAAAAAATTATTACCCGAGGGGACGACCCTGGATGTCCTCTTTATACTCTTAGATATATTCAAACGTTGAGTAGACCCACTCTATGAGCTGTATCCGAGCACAAATCTGTAATGAGCGGAGGGCCAGGCATTAAGTTTACAATAATACGGGCGGAAAACCCTTATACCTATTCAGGAGAAAGTGGCGAGAGACTTACCACGGATTACTAGGCAGTATCATTCAATGCGCACCTCGTATGGAAAGGTCGGAACTGAGCATCTCGCTGTTATTTAAAGGAAATGACACGTGTCCCTGCAGCAGCTAAATGCCTGCTGCCGTGCTTTAGCAAGGCCAATAGAAGAAAGACTTAGCCTTTAAGAGCGGGCCGGTAGAAAATAAGCTCTTCTCTAAAAACACTATAACAGTTGTATTTGTTGCCCAGGGGTAACTCATAAATTGTAATCGACTATGGGGAATTCAATAAAAAGGGGGAGGAAGTTATTCTTGGGGGTGTTGGTGGGAAATCCTTATTGAGCGTGTCATCTGTAAAGAACCCATGGTTCCGAAATAACATAGGAGAGTCAAGGCCATAATAACGGCTTAGAAGACAAGTTGTTCACAATACTAATCATATAATACACATACATGAATACACATTACAATTGAAGATGGTGATGTTCATCTGTATTGGACCTGCAGAAAAATAAAAACAGCTCGAAAACAGAAGGAACTTCAGAAGTTTACAACGGTACACTCTTAACAAGTACCCCATCAGTTTAAACAAGCCAGTTGAGCATAACTAGTATCTTGTTCATTTAATCCTTGTCGAATAGTATCCAAACGGGTCATCCATTTGCTTTCTCTAACATTAAGTACAGAAGCGATATTACCACCCCTAGGGCCCAGAGAGACTTTCTCTAGTACCACCCATTGGAGTTCTTCTACAGTGTGTCCTGCCCTTCTGTAGTGATCTACCAAGGGTGCTCCTGCCACTTCACACCTAATTCTGCTTTGGTGTTGGAGAATGCGTACTTTTACCTTCTGCTGAGTTTGTCCTATATATGCTAAGCCACATGGGCATGTGATGCAATATATTACACAGTTGGTATTGCAATTTGTGAACGTTTGAAGGTCTATTGTGAAATGTTTGTACTGAAACTGTTTGGTTTGTATGCAAAGTGGGCAAGCTTTGCAAATTCCACATTTAAAGTTGCCAACCATAGCAGGTAAATTCCACATAGCATGGATAGTGGGAGGCTCAGGGGTTTCGAGGAAGGAACGTACCACGTGATCTCTGATACTTTTCGATTTCTTGAAGGAATGCATCGGTAGTTGAGATTGTCCAATGTCATTAGCTACTAATGGCCAGTGTTTGTTGATTATTTTACGTATGTTGTTGCTTTGTGTGCAATACGTAGTTACACAGATCATCCTCTCCATATGATCCTCCTTTTTAGGTCTCGGCGTCAACGCGCGGAAGCGCGTCTCCGCCGAGATCTTTTGTCAGCGACTATGCTTCCCAGGAGACAGTGTCGGCCACGCGCATCCTTCCAGGCGATTTGTAACTGGAACGCGCGCTGTGGCCAGGCGCTGTCTCCTGGGAAGCGCAAGCACCCCACACGCATGCGCATACACACACACAAGCGCCCATGCACGGACGCACATACATACATACAGAGACACCCCCCCTGACACATACACACACGCGCGCACACACACACAAGTGCACCGAGGCCCCCCTCCCTCCCTCCCTCCCTCCCTCCCTCACCCGCCGTCACCGTCGCACGCATACATACACACACAAGCATACACGCACACACACACACAAGTGCACCAAGCCCCCCCAGCCTTTTTTTTAACTTACCTGGCCAATGTCGGGGACTCTGCTCAGCACGCGGCGCCCAACCTCCTGCTGGCGCGGCCCCGGGGCTCCACACCGCTCACAGGAGCCCCGGGCGCGAGACGCATTTCACTCCGCCTGCCTCCTCTTCCGGTCTGGAAGTGGCCCGCCCCCGTCACAGGCGACCGTGCCTGACTTCCGGGGCGGCCGCGGCGGCATTCCGGGGGCATACTCAATTCTATATTTAAAGTGCCTCCTACTGTGTAATGTGACAGGCGGCCTGAAATTATGTTTTGCGAGACGTTTTTATGATGTAAACTTTTAAAAGATCTCTTTGAAAGAAGAATTTGCAGACTAAACAAAACGACGGCATTGGAGACAAACAGGAAATGTACCAGAATTTTACAAACAAAAGACGAAGTATGGAACGAAATAGTGACAAGGAAATAGAACAGTCTCTCACAAAAGTATGCAGAAAACGGTGAGACCTATTAAATGAGTGCAGAGTGAGTGCAGAGTGGTAATGCAGAGTAGTGAGTAGTGAGTGCAGAGTGATAATGCAGAGTAGTGAGTGCAGAGTAGTGAGTGCAGAGTAGTGAGTGCTGAGTAGTGAGTGCTGAGTGCAGAGTAGTGAGTGCAGAGTAGTGAGTGCAGAGTAGTGAGTGCAGAGTGCTGAGTGCAGAGTAGTGAGTGCAGAGTAGTGAGTGCAGAGTAGTGAGTGCAGAGTAGTGAGTGCAGAGTGCAGAGTGCAGAGTGCAGAGTGCAGAGTAGTGAGTGCAGAGTAGTGAGTGCAGAGTAGTGAGTGCAGAGTGCTGAGTGCAGAGTAGTGAGTGCAGAGTAGTGAGTGCAGAGTAGTGAGTGCAGAGTAGTGAGTGCAGAGTGAGTGCAGAGTGGTAATGCAGAGTAATGAGTAGTGAGTGCAGAGTGGTAATGCAGAGTAGTGAGTGCTGAGTAGTGAGTGCAGAGTAGTGAGTGCAGAGTAGTGAGTGCAGAGTAGTGAGTGCAGAGTAGTGAGTGCAGAGTGCTGAGTGCAGAGTAGTGAGTGCAGAGTAGTGAGTGCAGAGTAGTGAGTGCAGAGTAGTGAGTGCAGAGTAGTGAGTGCTGAGTGCAGAGTAGTGAGTGCAGAGTAGTGAGTGCAGACTAGTGAGTGCAGAGTAGTGAGTGCAGAGTGAGTGCAGAGTGGTAATGCAGAGTAGTGAGTAGTGAGTGCAAAGTGGTAATGCAGAGTAGTGAGTGCAGAGTAGTGAGTGCAGAGTAGTGAGTGCAGAGTAGTGAGTGCAGAGTGCTGAGTGCAGAGTAGTGAGTGCAGAGTAGTGAGTGCAGAGTAGTGAGTGCAGAGTAGTGAGTGCAGAGTGCAGTGTAGTGAGTGCAGAGTAGTGAGTGCAGAGTAGTGAGTGCAGAGTAGTGAGTGCAGAGTGAGTGCAGAGTGGTAATGCAGAGTAGTGAGTAGTGAGTGCAGAGTGGTAATGCAGAGTAGTGAGTAATGAGTGCAGAGTAGTGAGTAGTGAGTGCAGAGTAGTGAGTGCAGAGTAGTGAGTGCAGAGTAGTGAGTGCTGAGTGCAGAGTAGTGAGTGCAGAGTAGTGAGTGCAGACTAGTGAGTGCAGAGTAGTGAGTGCAGAGTGAGTGCAGAGTGGTAATGCAGAGTAGTGAGTAGTGAGTGCAAAGTGGTAATGCAGAGTAGTGAGTGCAGAGTAGTGAGTGCAGAGTAGTGAGTGCAGAGTAGTGAGTGCAGAGTGCTGAGTGCTGAGTGCAGAGTAGTGAGTGCAGAGTAGTGAGTGCAGAGTAGTGAGTGCAGAGTAGTGAGTGCAGAGTGCAGCGTAGTGAGTGCAGAGTAGTGAGTGCAGAGTAGTGAGTGCAGAGTAGTGAGTGCAGAGTAGTGAGTGCAGAGTGAGTGCAGAGTGGTAATGCAGAGTAGTGAGTAGTGAGTGCAGAGTGGTAATGCAGAGTAGTGAGTGCAGAGTAGTGAGTGCAGAGTAGTGAGTGCAGAGTAGTGAGTGCAGAGTAGTGAGTGCAGAGTAGTGAGTGCAGAGTGCAGAGTGCTGAGTGCAGAGTGCTGAGTGCAGAGTAGTGAGTGCAGAGTAGTGAGTGCAGAGTAGAGAGTGCAGAGTAGAGAGTGCAGAGTAGTGAGTGCAGAGTAGTGAGTGCAGAGTGCTGAGTGCAGAGTAGTGAGTGCAGAGTGCTGAGTGCAAAGTAGTGAGTAGTGAGTGCAGAGTAGTGAGTGCAGAGTAGTGAGTGCAGAGTAGTGAGTGCAGAGTAGTGAGTGCAGAGTAGTGAGTGCAGAGTGCAGAGTGCAGAGTGCAGCGTAGTGAGTGCAGAGTAGTGAGTGCAGAGTAGTGAGTGCAGAGTAGTGAGTGCAGAGTAGTGAGTGCAGAGTGCTGAGTGCAGAGTGCAGAGTAGTGAGTGCAGAGTAGTGAGTGCAGAGTAATAAGTGCTGACTACAGAGTAGTGAGTGCAGAGTAGTAAGTGCTGAGTGCAGAGTAGTGAGTGCAGAGTAGAGAGTGCAGAGTAGTGAGTGCAGAGTAGTGAGTGCAGAGTAGTGAGTGCAGAGTAGTGAGTGCAGAGTGCAGAGTAGTGAGTAGTGAGTGCTGAGTGCAAAGTAGTGAGTAGGGAGTGCAGAGTAGTGAGTGCAGAGTAGTGAGTAGTGAGTAGTGAGTAGTGAGTGCAGAGTAGTGAGTAGTGAGTGCAGAGTAGTGAGTGCAGAGTAGTGAGTAGTGAGTGCAGAGTAGTGAGTGCAGAGTAGTGAGTAGTGAGTGTGCAGAGTAGTGAGTGCAGAGAGAGTGTGCAGAGTAGTGAGTGCAGAGTAGTGAGTGCATAGTGAGTGCAGAGTGGTAATGCAGAGTAGTGAGTAGTGAGTGCAGAGTGGTAATGCAGAGTAGTGAGTAGTGAGTGCAGAGTAGTGAGTGTGCAGAGTAGTGAGTGCAGAGAGAGTGTGCAGAGTAGTGAGTGCAGAGAGAGTGTGCAGAGTAATGAGTGCAGAGTGAGTGTGCAGAGTAGTGAGTGTGCAGAGTAGTGAGTGTGCAGAGTAGTGAGTGCAGAGAGAGTGTGTGCAGAGTAGTGAGTGCAGAGTAGTGAGTAGTGAGTAGTGAGTGCAGAGTAGTGAGTAGTGAGTGCAGAGTAGTGAGTAGTGAGTGCAGAGTAGTGAGTAGTGAGTGTGCAGAGTAGTGAGTGCAGAGAGAGTGTGCAGAGTAGTGGGTGCAGAGTAGTGAGTAGTGAGTAGTGAGTGCAGAGTAGTGAGTAGTGAGTGCAGAGTAGTGAGTAGTGAGTGCAGAGTAGTGAGTAGTGAGTGCAGAGTAGTGAGTAGTGAGTGCAGAGTAGTGAGTGCAGAGTAGTGAGTGCAGAGTAGTGAGTAGTGAGTGTGCAGAGTAGTGAGTGCAGAGAGAGTGTGCAGAGTAGTGAGTGCAGAGTAGTGAGTGCATAGTGAGTGCAGAGTGGTAATGCAGAGTAGTGAGTGCAGAGTGGTAATGCAGAGTAGTGAGTAGTGAGTGCAGAGTAGTGAGTAGTGAGTGTGCAGAGTAGTGAGTACAGAGAGAGTGTGCAGAGTGAGTGTGCAGAGTAGTGAGTAGTGAGTGTGCAGAGTAGTGAGTGCAGAGAGAGTGTGCAGAGTAGTGAGTGCAGAGTAGTGAGTAGTGAGTGCAGAGTAGTGAGTAGTGAGTAGTGAGTAGTGAGTGCAGAGTAGTGAGTAGTGAGTGCAGAGTAGTGAGTAGTGAGTGCAGAGTAGTGAGTAGTGAGTGTGCAGAGTAGTGCGTGCAGAGTGAGTGTGCAGAGAAGTGAGTGCAGAGTGAGTGTGCAGACTAGTGAGTGCAGTGTGAGTGTGCAGAGCAGTGAGTGCAGAGTGAGTGTGCAGAGCAGTGAGTGCAGAGTGAGTGTGCAGAGCAGTGAGTGCAGAGTGAGTGTGCAGAGCATTGTGTGCTGTTGAGTGCAGAGTGCTGTGTATTGGCAATGCTAATGACAATGCCATTTATTTTTGATTTAAAGAAAAAAAAATGTCATGAGCAATGCCAATAGCTCTACCTTTAATGATGCCGAGACCATTGCATTGCAAATGCTTGTTATCTTGTGGTGTGAGGAGTTCCTCTCGTGGACTGTACCATGCTCGTTTCTGGGCTCTCTTCACCAGTCTGCGGGGGTAGCCTCTTTCCAATAATCGGGAGCTGAGATCTTCGGACTCTGTAAAATAATCATCTTTCTTAGAACAATTGCGTCTTATCCGCAGGAATTGTCCCATCGGCAAATTGTCTCTTAAACCTCTCGGTGGTGGCTATTGTACAGTAAAAGGGAGTTCCGTTCTGCCGGTTTTCGATATAGAGTGGTAGACAACTTGTTTGCTTCGTGAAAGATGGTGATGTCCAAAAAGTCGACCTTGTCACAGTTAGAATGCATAGTGAACTGGATATCTTGATTCTGCTGGTTCAGCCATTGATAGAAACGATCAAGGATTTCTTTATTCCCGGTCCAGATCATCAGGACGTCATCGATGTAGCGCCGCCACATCGTGACGTGCTCTCGGTAAGGGTTAGTGAGGCTGAACACATGTTGCTGCTCATACTGGGCCATATAGATGATAGCCAAATCCGGTGCAAACGCAGCCCCCATTGCAACCCCTTTTGTTTGGATGTAGAACTTCCCTTGAAACATAAAGAAATTCTTCTTCATGGCAATGGTCAGCAGGGCAATAATGAACTCCGTTGGTACTCTCACAGGTGCGGTACGACCATCAAGTGCTCTGTCATCACCTCAAGTGCTTCTGTTTGAGGGATGCTTGTATAAAGCGACACTATGTCGCAAGTCACCAATAGTTGGTTTGCAGGATTGAAGTCCATGTCATCTATCAAGTTAATGGTTTGCATCGTATCTCTGAGATACGTTGGGGTTTCTTCAGCTATAGGTTTCAAAAATACATCGATGTATTTACAAAGGGGCTCCAAAATCGATCCACATCCCGAGACAATCGGACGTCCCGGGGATTCTTGCATGTTCTTATGGATCTTGGGAAGGGTATATATAGTTGGAAGTCTCGGGTCACTCTGATTCAGATACTTGAATTAGAGGTCACTTACAAATCCTTGTTCTCTTCCCAGCTTAGTCACGGTCAGGATTTCTGTTGACAGTTCTCTTGAGGGGTCGCCGCGTAGTTGCTTGTAGCTCACTCCATCTCCTAATTGTCTGAGGATCTCACTTTTGTACTTGTTGACATCTAGCACAACGATCGCTCCACCCTTATCCGCTGGTTTGATCACTATCGCCTTGTTGTCTTTCAAAGTGGTGAGGGCTCGTCTTTCTTCATGATTCACATAAAATTTAGAGTGTTTATGTACTGATAATGTTCTTTCAACCTCATTGAGTACCATATGTTCATAAGCCAGGATTTGGTTGGTCATCGTGCTTGCTGAAGGTACAAAGGTTGATGGTACTCGGAGTCCAGTCACTGAGTTGGATTGAGAAGACAGACTGTTCCTGAAGAAGTATCGCAAACTGATCTTACGAAAAAACTTCATTATTTCGGTTTAGATACAGAACCGATTCGGGAAAACTGTAGGCACAAAAGATAGTCCTTTAGTGAGTATGTTGATCTTGTGATCATTCAGTGGATAGGAGGATAAGTTGACAACCGGACTTTGTCGATTCACTACCACCTGTAGACTTTGCGACGTGTTGCTATCTCCCTGTGACTCTCTTGAGGGAAGGTGACCTGCTTCTGAATCTGTCCACGGCCTTTCTCCCAATTCGAATTGTTGGAGAATTTCACACAGCAGATGAAACTTGAAAAGCTTGCTAAGGACATCAAAAACTACGACAAGAAGAACACATACCCATACCTCTCGGAGGACTACTACAAGCAGGACTCCCAAGGACGCTTCACAGGAAGAGGGAGGGGTGGTTACCGCAGCCGCAGGACATTTACCACTTTTTCCGATTCATCGTATAGTGGTGACAGTGATAACGACCAAGCATCGGCCAGTTCGAGTTACGGCTACCAAGGTGGTTGGAACCAACCACAGGGTCCTTTCCAGCAACAACAGCCTTTTTTAGGCGAGGGCCAATGGCGACCACCTCGAGGCAGAGGGAATTGGCAGAGAGGCACACCAAGAGGGAAATTCTCCAACAATTCGAATTGGGAGAAAGGCCGTGGACAGATTCAGAAGCAGGTCACCTTCCCTCAAGAGAGTCACGGGGAGATAGCAACACGTCGCAAAGTCTACAGGTGGTAGTGAATCGACAAAGTCCGGTTGTCAACTTATCCTCCTATCCACTGAATGATCACGAGATCAACATACTCACTAAAGGACTATCTTTTGTGCTAATAGTTTTCCCGAATCAGTTCTGTATCAAAACCGAAATAATGAAGTTTTTTCGTAAGATCAGATTGCGATACTTCTTCAGGAACAGTCCGTCTTCTCAATCCAACTCAGTGACTGGACTCCGAGTACCATCAACCTTTGTACCTTCAGCAAGCACGATGACCAACCAAATCCTGGCTTATGAACATATGGTACTCAATGAGGTTGAAAGAACATTATCAGTACATAAACACTCTAAATTGAATGTGAATCATGAAGAAAGACGAGCCCTCACCACTTTGAAAGACAACAAGGCGATAGTGATCAAACCAGCGGATAAGGGTGGAGCGATCGTTGTGCAAGATGTCAACAAGTACAAAAGTGAGATCCTCAGACAATTGGGAGATGGAGTGAGCTACAAGCAACTACGCGGCGACCCCTCAAGAGAACTGTCAACAGAAATCCTGACCGTGACTAAGCTGGGAAGAGAACAAGGATTTGTAAGTGACCTCGAATTCAAGTATCTGAATCAGAGTGACCCGAGACTTCCAACTATAGATACCCTTCCCAAGATCCATAAGAACATGCAAGAACCCCCGGGACGTCCGATTGTCTCGGGATGTGGATCGATTTTGGAGCCCCTTTGTAAATACATCGATGTATTTTTGAAACCTATAGCTGAAGAAACCCCAACGTATCTCAGAGATACGATGCAAACCATTAACTTGATAGATGACATGGACTTCAATCCTGCAAACCAACTATTGGTGACTTGCGACATAGTGTCGCTTTATACAAGCATCCCTCAAACAGAAGCACTTGAGGTGATGACAAGAGCACTTGATGGTCGTACCGCACCTGTGAGAGTACCAACGGAGTTCATTATTGCCCTGCTGACCATTGCCATGAAGAAGAATTTCTTTATGTTTCAAGGGAAGTTCTACATCCAAACAAAAGGGGTTGCAATGGGGGCTGCGTTTGCACCGGATTTGACTATCATCTATATGGCCCAGTATGAGCAGCAACATGTGTTCAGCCTCACCAACCCTTACCGAGAGCACGTCACGATGTGGCGGCGCTACATCGATGACGTCCTGATGATCTGGACCGGGAATAAAGAAATCCTTGATCGTTTCTATCGATGGCTGAACCAGCAGAATCAAGATATCCAGTTCACTATGCATTCTAACTGTGACAAGGTCGACTTTTTGGACATCGCCATCTTTCACGAAGCAAACAAGTTGTCTACCACTCTATATCGAAAACCGGCAGAACGGAACTCCCTTTTACTGTACAATAGCCACCTCCCGAGAGGTTTAAGAGACAATTTGCCGATGGGACAATTCCTGCAGATAAGACGCAATTGTTCTAAGAAAGATGATTATTTTACAGAGTCCGAAGATCTCAGCTCCCGATTATTGGAAAGAGGCTACCCCCGCAGACTGGTGAAGAGAGCCCAGAAACGAGCATGGTACAGTCCACGAGAGGAACTCCTCACACCACAAGATAAAAAGGAGGATCATATGGAGAGGATGATCTGTGTAAGTACGTATTGCACACAAAGCAACAACATACGTAAAATAATCAACAAACACTGGCCATTAGTAGCTAATGACATTGGACAATCTCAACTACCGATGCATTCCTTCAAGAAATCGAAAAGTATCAGAGATCACGTGGTACGTTCCTTCCTCGAAACCCCTGAGCCTCCCACTATCCAAGCTATGTGGAATTTACCTGCTATGGTTGGCAACTTTAAATGTGGAAGTTGCAAAGCTTGCCCACTTTGCATACAAACCAAACAGTTTCAGTACAAACATTTCACAATAGACCTTCAAACGTTCACAAATTGCAATACCAACTGTGTAATATATTGCATCACATGCCCATGTGGCTTAGCATATATAGGACAAACTCAGCAGAAGGTAAAAGTACGCATTCTCCAACACCAAAGCAGAATTAGGTGTGAAGTGGCAGGAGCACCCTTGGTAGATCACTACAGAAGGGCAGGACACACTGTAGAAGAACTCCAATGGGTGGTACTAGAGAAAGTCTCTCTGGGCCCTAGGGGTGGTAATATCGCTTCTGTACTTAATGTTAGAGAAAGCAAATGGATGACCCGTTTGGATACTATTCGACAAGGATTAAATGAACAAGATACTAGTTATGCTCAACTGGCTTGTTTAAACTGATGGGGTACTTGCTAAGAGTGTACCGTTGTAAACTTCTGAAGTTCCTTCTGTTTTCGAGCTGTTTTTATTTTTCTGCAGGTCCAATACAGATGAACATCACCATCTTCAATTGTAATGTGTATTCATGTATGTGTATTATATGATTAGTATTGTGAACAACTTGTCTTCTAAGCCGTTATTATGGCCTTGACTCTCCTATGTTATTTCGGAACCATGGGTTCTTTACAGATGACACGCTCAATAAGGATTTCCCACCAACACCCCCAAGAATAACTTCCTCCCCCTTTTTATTGAATTCCCCATAGTCGATTACAATTTATGAGTTACCCCTGGGCAACAAATACAACTGTTATAGTGTTTTTAGAGAAGAGCTTATTTTCTACCGGCCCGCTCTTAAACGCTAAGTCTTTCTTCTATTGGCCTTGCTAAAGCACGGCAGCAGGCATTTAGCTGCTGCAGGGACACGTGTCATTTCCTTTAAATAACAGTGAGATGCTCAGTTCCGACCTTTCCATACGAGGTGCGCATTGAATTATACTGCCTAGTAATCCGTGGTAAGTCTCTCGCCACTTTCTCCTGAATAGGTATAAGGGTTTTCCGCCCGTATTATTGTAAACTTAATGCCTGGCCCTCCGCTCATTACAGATTTGTGCTCGGATACAGCTCATAGAGTGGGTCTACTCAACGTTTGAATATATCTAAGAGTATAAAGAGGACATCCAGGTTCGTCCCCTCGGGTAATAATTTTTTCTACCAATGTAATCTTGTGTCTACAAACTAAGATATGACTTCTGAACCTAGATCCGACTTAACTTGCATGGATAGAGGATAAGACTATTTAACCCCTTAAGCTTGAATTTGTGGGTCAAACTCTTTTGTGTGTTCTGGTTGAGACACCCTTCGTTATATGATTATAACTCCTTGTTGTTTTTAACCCGGCTGGGTAATGTTTAGATGCTATCTTCATCGTTGGCACATAATATGTACTTCACATTTGTGGGTGACGTGACTCAAAATTCTAATCTAGAACTCAATTGACAATAACCTAACTTTTGTAGGTTGACGCTCTCCTTGTACTCCGGAGCCTTCGGGCCCTCCGCACGTTCATAGAAGGGGCCACGCCTACTCAAGTGGCTTTTAGGTAATTATTTCGGACACAGGTAGCACCTTTTTATTAGTCTATAATGTCTTCCCCTGTCTAAAACATCACGTTTTTTAATCACAGGTACCCGCCCAAACCCTTCACCACCCTGTCCCCACTGGTCCTGATGAAGACCCCGCAGTAGGGCAAGAATCAGCCTACAACCTTGGGGTCGAAACGTCGACACAATCCTACTGTCACCTAGCCAATAACAACAGCTCATTTTTTGGTTGTGTTAATTTGTTGGTATAGGATTATGAAGGCTGAGAGTAATTATTTGTTTGGCAATATGATTATGCCTCTGTGGTATCATTTCTAAAATGTATAAATGACCACCCACGATTTCTTTTGCAACTTGTCTATATCCTCACTACCTGCACTACCTTCCCCCCTGTCCCTCTTTCACCTTGCCCCCCCTTGGGCACTTGTATTATTTTGAGAAAAGTATGTGTAACCAATCTACAACCGAGGATGTGAATTAAAAACATCTCTCTGTAAATACAATACCGATTTTCTTGATTTCTTCAAAAGTAATTTCCTTTGTGTACTAAATTCTGTTCCAACTGGGACCCCTATGTATGTAACACTTGACTACCCAGGTCCCAGTGCTGTTGGGTCAACCCTTTAAACATAAAGGAGTTGAAGGACAGTAGGTGAATCCAGTGGTTTCTCAGGCTATGCTTTAGGTTTTCTGAAGGTTCCTCTGTAGGATATTTTAAGACTTCTCCCCCTAAGTATCCAAGAAAAAAGACAGGTGCTGATCCTAAGGCAAAAGAATGCACAAATGCCAGTAGTGGAGTTGCTAAAAGGTCAGAGATGTTACTCATTAGTCTTCTTGGTGACAAAAATGAACAGATGAGTACTGCTTTTTGTACACCTCAAGCACTTGAACGTATTTCTAAGAACAATACACATCACAATGGCATCCATGCAACATGTAATTCCGTTCTTAGGGAAGTAAAAGTTTTTGACACTGATGGTTTTAAAGATGCTGGGTTACATGTTCCTATCAGACAAGACAATCAGGTGCTGCATTGGGGCAAAGCCATTGTCATTTTCGGTTTTTTCGTTGGGTTGAAAACTTCCCCCAGTGTATTTGTCAAGAGTCTGGCTTCAAAAATTATACTCCTGGCCAAGAATAAGATTCAAATTAATCCTTATCAGGACAACCTGTTGATTGCATCCCAAACCCGAGACAACCTGATCATGACGGCGCAGCACGTAAAGTGTACCTCAAAAATGTTTGGGTTTCTTCCAAATTACAAAAAGTCAATTTTGGAGCTGTCATTGTAATGTGTAGAAAGGACCACGGCTTTAACGTTTGTGGAGCTGGTCTGTCTTCCTCAGGAGAGGTTGATCATACTTGTGCAAAGACTGTGTACTCTTCTTCAACAGAATTTCGAATCAACAAGACAAATCCTGCAGGTACAACGAAATATGGAAAATATGCTATGGGCATGCAAACAGATCACACAATTGTGTTTTTTTTTGCTGTGTCCTGATTCTCCTGATTTTTTTCGGGTAACAAGTAATGTGTGGTCCCATGTCAGTGTAGTGAGTAGTGAGTGTGCAGAGTAGTGAGTGCAGAGAGAGTGTGCAGAGTAGTGAGTGCAGAGTAGTGAGTGCATAGTGAGTGCAGAGTGGTAATGCAGAGTAGTGAGTAGTGAGTGCAGAGTGGTAATGCAGAGTAGTGAGTAGTGAGTGCAGAGTAGTGAGTGTGCAGAGTAGTAAGTGCAGAGAGAGTGTGCAGAGTAGTGAGTGCAGAGAGAGTGTGCAGAGTAGTGAGTGTGCAGAGTAGTGAGTGTGCAGAGTAGTGAGTGTGCAGAGTAGTGAGTGCAGAGAGAGTGTGTGCAGAGTAGTGAGTAGTGAGTAGTGAGTGCAGAGTAGTGAGTAGTGAGTGCAGAGTAGTGAGTAGTGAGTGCAGAGTAGTGAGTAGTGAGTGTGCAGAGTAGTGAGTGCAGAGAGAGTGTGCAGAGTAGTGGGTGCAGAGTAGTGAGTAGTGAGTAGTGAGTGCAGAGTAGTGAGTAGTGAGTGCAGAGTAGTGAGTAGTGAGTGCAGAGTAGTGAGTAGTGAGTGCAGAGTAGTGAGTGCAGAGTAGTGAGTAGTGAGTGTGCAGAGTAGTGAGTGCAGAGAGAGTGTGCAGAGTAGTGAGTGCAGAGTAGTGAGTGCATAGTGAGTGCAGAGTGGTAATGCAGAGTAGTGAGTGCAGAGTGGTAATGCAGAGTAGTGAGTAGTGAGTGCAGAGTAGTGAGTAGTGAGTGTGCAGAGTAGTGAGTACAGAGAGAGTGTGCAGAGTGAGTGTGCAGAGTAGTGAGTAGTGAGTGTGCAGAGTAGTGAGTGCAGAGAGAGTGTGCAGAGTAGTGAGTGCAGAGTAGTGAGTAGTGAGTGCAGAGTAGTGAGTAGTGAGTGCAGAGTAGTGAGTAGTGAGTGCAGAGTAGTGAGTAGTGAGTGCAGAGTAGTGAGTAGTGAGTGTGCAGAGTAGTGAGTGCAGAGTGAGTGTGCAGAGTAGTGAGTGCAGAGTGAGTGTGCAGAGCAGTGAGTGCAGAGTGAGTGTGCAGAGCAGTGAGTGCAGAGTGAGTGTGCAGAGCAGTGAGTGCAGAGTGAGTGTGCAGAGCAGTGAGTGCAGAGTGAGTGTGCAGAGCATTGTGTGCTGTTGAGTGCAGAGTGCTGCGTATTGGCAATGTTAATGACAATGCCATTTATTTTTGATTTAAAGAAAAAAAAATGTCATGAGCAATGCCAATAGTTCTACCTTTAATGATGCCGAGACCATTGCATTGCAAATGCTTGTTATCTTGTGGTGTGAGGAGTTCCTCTCGTGGACTGTACCATGCTCGTTTCTGGGCTCTCTTCACCAGTCTGCGGGGGTAGCCTTTTTCCAATAATTGGGAGCTGAGATCTTCGGACTCTGTAAAATAATCATCTTTCTTAGAACAATTGCGTCTTATCCGCAGGAATTGTCCCATCGGCAAATTGTCTCTTAAACCTCTCGGTGGTGGCTATTGTACAGTAAAAGGGAGTTCCGTTCTGCCGGTTTTCGATATAGAGTGGTAGACAACTTGTTTGCTTCGTGAAAGATGGTGATGTCCAAAAAGTCGACCTTGTCACAGTTAGAATGCATAGTGAACTGGATATCTTGATTCTGCTGGTTCAGCCATTGATAGAAACGATCAAGGATTTCTTTATTCCCGGTCCAGATCATCAGGACGTCATCGATGTAGCGCCGCCACATCGTGACGTGCTCTCGGTAAGGGTTGGTGAGGCTGAACACATGTTGCTGCTCATACTGGGCCATATGGATGATAGCCAAATCCGGTGCAAACGCAGCCCCCATTGCAACCCCTTTTGTTTGGATGTAGAACTTCCCTTGAAACATAAAGAAATTCTTCTTCATGGCAATGGTCAGCAGGGCAATAATGAACTCCGTTGGTACTCTCACAGGTGCGGTACGACCATCAAGTGCTCTGTCATCACCTCAAGTGCTTCTGTTTGAGGGATGCTTGTATAAAGAGACACTATGTCGCAAGTCACCAATAGTTGGTTTGCAGGATTGAAGTCCATGTCATCTATCAAGTTAATGGTTTGCATCGTATCTCTGAGATACGTTGGGGTTTCTTCAGCTATAGGTTTCAAAAATACATCGATGTATTTACAAAGGGGCTCCAAAATCGATCCACATCCCGAGACAATCGGACGTCCCGGGGGTTCTTGCATGTTCTTATGGATCTTGGGAAGGGTATATATAGTTGGAAGTCTCGGGTCACTCTGATTCAGATACTTGAATTAGAGGTCACTTACAAATCCTTGTTCTCTTCCCAGCTTAGTCACGGTCAGGATTTCTGTTGACAGTTCTCTTGAGGGGTCGCCGCGTAGTTGCTTGTAGCTCACTCCATCTCCCAATTGTCTGAGGATCTCACTTTTGTACTTGTTGACATCTTGCACAACGATCGCTCCACCCTTATCCGCTGGTTTGATCACTATCGCCTTGTTGTCTTTCAAAGTGGTGAGGGCTTGTCTTTCTTCATGATTCACATTCAATTTAGAGTGTTTATGTACTGATAATGTTCTTTCAACCTCATGGAGTACCATATGTTCATAAGCCAGGATTTGGTTGGTCATCGTGCTTGCTGAAGGTACAAAGGTTGATGGTACTCGGAGTCCAGTCACTGAGTTGGATTGAGAAGACGGACTGTTCCTGAAGAAGTATCGCAATCTGATCTTACGAAAAAACTTCATTATTTCGGTTTTGATACAGAACCGATTCGGGAAAACTGTAGGCACAAAAGATAGTCCTTTAGTGAGTATGTTGATCTCGTGATCATTCAGTGGATAGGAGGATAAGTTGACAACCGGACTTTGTCGATTCACTACCACCTGTAGACTTTGCGACGTGTTGCTATCTCCCTGTGACTCTCTTGAGGGAAGGTGACCTGCTTCTGAATCTGTCCACGGCCTTTCTCCCAATTCGAATTGTTGGAGAATTTCACACAGCAGATGAAACTTGAAAAGCTTGCTAAGGACATCAAAAACTACGACAAGAAGAACACATACCCATACCTCTCGGAGGACTACTACAAGCAGGACTCCCAAGGACGCTTCACAGGAAGAGGGAGGGGTGGTTACCGCGGCCGCAGGACATTTACCACTTTTTCCGATTCATCGTATAGTGGTGACAGTGATAACGACCAAGCATCGGCCAGTTCGAGTTACGGCTACCAAGGTGGTTGGAACCAACCACAGGGTCCTTTCCAGCAACAACAGCCTTTTTTAGGCGAGGGCCAATGGCGACCACCTCGAGGCAGAGGGAATTGGCAGAGAGGCACACCAAGAGGGAAATTCTCCAACAATTCGAATTGGGAGAAAGGCCGTGGACAGATTCAGAAGCAGGTCACCTTCCCTCAAGAGAGTCACGGAGAGATAGCAACACGTCGCAAAGTCTACAGGTGGTAGTGAATCGACAAAGTCCGGTTGTCAACTTATCCTCCTATCCACTGAATGATCACGAGATCAACATACTCAGTAAAGGACTATCTTTTGTGCCTACAGTTTTCCCGAATCGGTTCTGTATCAAAACCGAAATAATGAAGTTTTTTCGTAAGATCAGATTGCGATACTTCTTCAGGAACAGTCCGTCTTCTCAATCCAACTCAGTGACTGGACTCCGAGTACCATCAACCTTTGTACCTTCAGCAAGCACGATGACCAACCAAAGCCTGGCTTATGAACATATGGTACTCAATGAGGTTGAAAGAACATTATCAGTACATAAACACTCTAAATTGAATGTGAATCATGAAGAAAGACGAGCCCTCACCACTTTGAAAGACAACAAGGCGATAGTGATCAAACCAGTGGATAAGGGTGGAGCGATCGTTGTGCAAGATGTCAACAAGTACAAAAGTGAGATCCTCAGACAATTGGGAGATGGAGTGAGCTACAAGCAACTACGCGGCGACCCCTCAAGAGAACTGTCAACAGAAATCCTGACCGTGACTAAGCTGGGAAGAGAACAAGGATTTGTAAGTGACCTCGAATTCAAGTATCTGAATCAGAGTGACCCGAGACTTCCAACTATAGATACCCTTCCCAAGATCCATAAGAACATGCAAGAACCCCCGGGACGTCCGATTGTCTCGGGATGTGGTCGATTTTGGAGCCCCTTTGTAAATACATCGATGTATTTTTGAAACCTATAGCTGAAGAAACCCCAACGTATCTCAGAGATACGATGCAAACCATTAACTTGATAGATGACATGGACTTCAATCCTGCAAACCAACTATTGGTGACTTGCGACATAATGTCGCTTTATACAAGCATCCCTCAAACAGAAGCACTTGAGGTGATGACAAGAGCACTTGATGGTCGTACCGCACCTGTGAGAGTACCAACGGAGTTCATTATTGCCCTGCTGACCATTGCCATGAAGAAGAATTTCTTTATGTTTCAAGGGAAGTTCTACATCCAAACAAAAGGGGTTGCAATGGGGGCTGCGTTTGCACCGGATTTGGCTATCATCTATATGGCCCAGTATGAGCAGCAACATGTGTTCAGCCTCACCAACCCTTACCGAGAGCACGTCACGATGTGGCGGCGCTACATCGATGACGTCCTGATGATCTGGACCGGGAATAAAGAAATCCTTGATCGTTTCTATCAATGGCTGAACCAGCAGAATCAAGATATCCAGTTCACTATGCATTCTAACTGTGACAAGGTCGACTTTTTGGACATCACCATCTTTCACAAAGCAAACAAGTTGTCTACCACTCTATATCGAAAACCGGCAGAACGGAACTCCCTTTTACTGCACAATAGCCACCTCCCGAGAGGTTTAAGAGACAATTTGCCGATGGGACAATTCCTGCGGATAAGACGCAATTGTTCTAAGAAAGATGATTATTTTACAGAGTCCGAAGATCTCAGCTCCCGATTATTGGAAAGAGGCTACCCCCGCAGACTGGTGAAGAGAGCCCAGAAACGAGCATGGTACAGTCCACGAGAGGAACTCCTCACACCACAAGATAAAAAGGAGGATCATATGGAGAGGATGATCTGTGTAACTACGTATTGCACACAAAGCAACAACATACGTAAAATAATCAACAAACACTGGCCATTAGTAGCTAATGACATTGGACAATCTCAACTACCGATGCATTCCTTCAAGAAATCGAAAAGTATCAGAGATCACGTGGTACGTTCCTTCCTCGAAACCCCTGAGCCTCCCACTATCCATGCTATGTGGAATTTACCTGCTATGGTTGGCAACTATAAATGTGGAAGTTGCAAAGCTTGCCCACTTTGCATACAAACCAAACAGTTTCAGTACAAACATTTCACAATAGACCTTCAAACGTTCACAAATTGCAATACCAACTGTGTAATATATTGCATCACATGCCCATGTGGCTTAGCATATATAGGACAAACTCAGCAGAAGGTAAAAGTACGCATTCTCCAACACCAAAGCAGAATTAGGTGTGAAGTGGCAGGAGCACCCTTGGTAGATCACTACAGAAGGGCAGGACACACTGTAGAAGAACTCCAATGGGTGGTACTAGAGAAAGTCTCTCTGGGCCCTAGGGGTGGTAATATCGCTTCTGTACTTAATGTTAGAGAAAGCAAATGGATGACCCGTTTGGATACTATTCGACAAGGATTAAATGAACAAGATACTAGTTATGCTCAACTGGCTTTTTTAAACTGATGGGGTACTTGCTAAGAGTGTACCGTTGTAAACTTCTGAAGTTCCTTCTGTTTTCGAGCTGTTTTTATTTTTCTGCAGGTCCAATACAGATGAACATCACCATCTTCAATTGTAATGTGTATTCATGTATGTGTATTATATGATTAGTATTGTGAACAACTTGTCTTCTAAGCCGTTATTATGGCCTTGACTCTCCTATGTTAATTCGGAACCATGGGTTCTTTACAGATGACACGCTCAATAAGGATTTCCCACCAACACCCCCAAGAATAACTTCCTCCCCCTTTTTATTGAATTCCCCATAGTCGATTACAATTTATGAGTTACCCCTGGGCAACAAATACAACTGTTATAGTGTTTTTAGAGAAGAGCTTATTTTCTACCGGCCCGCTCTTAAAGGCTAAGTCTTTCTTCTATTGGCCTTGCTAAAGCACGGCAGCAGGTATTTAGCTGCTGCAGGGACACGTGTCATTTCCTTTAAATAACAGCGAGATGCTCAGTTCCGACCTTTCCATACGAGGTGCGCATTGAATGATACTGCCTAGTAATCCGTGGTAAGTCTCTCGCCACTTTCTCCTGAATAGGTATAAGGGTTTTCCGCCCGTATTATTGTAAACTTAATGCCTGGCCCTCCGCTCATTACAGATTTGTTTTCGGATACAGCTCATAGAGTGGGTCTACTCAACGTTTGAATATATCTAAGAGTATAAGAGGACATCCAGGGTCGTGCGCTCGGGTAATAATTTTTTCTACCAATGTAATCTTGTGTCTACAAACTAAGATATGACTTCTGAACCTAGATCCGACTTAACTTGCAAGGATAGAGGATAAGACTATTTAACCCCTTAAGCTTGAATTTGTGGGTCAAACTCTTTTGTGTGTTCTGGTTGAGACACCCTTCGTTATATGATTATAACTCCTTGTTGTTTTTAACCCGGCTGGGTAATGTTTGGATGCTATCTTCATCGTTGGCACATAATATGTACTTCACATTTGTGGGTGACGTGATTCCAAATTCTAATCTAGAACTCAATTGACAATAACCTAACTTTTGTAGGTTGACGCTCTCCTTGTTCTCCGGAGCCTTCGGGCCCTCCGCACGTTCATAGAAGGGGCCACGCCTACTCAAGTGGCTTTTAGGTAATTATTTCGGACACAGGTAGCACCTTTTTATTAGTCTATAATGTCTTCCCCTGTCTAAAACATCACGTTTTTTAATCACAGGTACCCGCCCAAACCCTTCACCACCCTGTCCCCACTGGTCCTGATGAAGACCCCGCAGTAGGGCAAGAATCAGCCTACAACCTTGGGGTCGAAACGTCGACACAATCCTACTGTCACCTAGCCAATAACAACAGCTCATTTTTTGGTTGTGTTAATTTGTTGGTATAGGATTATGAAGGCTGAGAGTAATTATTTGTTTGGCAATATGATTATGCCTCTGTGGTATCATTTCTAAAATGTATAAATGACCACCCACGATTTCTTTTGCAACTTGTCTATATCCTCACTACCTGCACTACCTTCCCCCCTGTCCCTCTTTCACCTTGCCCCCCCTTGGGCACTTGTATTATTTTGAGAAAAGTATGTGTAACCAATCTACAATCGAGGATGTGAATTAAAATCATCTCTCTGTAAATACAATACCGATTTTCTTGATTTCTTCAAAAGTAATTTCCTTTGTGTACTAAATTCTGTTCCAACTGGGACCCCTATGTATGTAACACTTGACTACCCAGGTCCCAGTGCCGTTGGGTCAACCCTTTAAACATAAAGGAGTTGAAGGACAGCTAGGTGAATCCAGGGGTTTCTCAGGCTATGCTTTAGGTTTTCTGAAGGTTCCTCTGTAGGATATTTTAAGACTTCTCCCCCTAAGTATCCAAGAAAAAAGACAGGTGCTGATCCTAAGGCAAAAGAATGCACAAATGCCAGTAGTGGAGTTGCTAAAAGGTCAGAGATGTTACTCATTAGTCTTCTTGGTGACAAAAATGAACAGATGAGTACTGCTTTTTGTACACCTCAAGCACTTGAACGTATTTCTAAGAACAATACACATCAAAATGGCATCCATGCAACATGTAATTCCGTTCTTAGGGAAGTAAAAGTTTTTGACACTGATGGTTTTAAAGATGCTGGGTTACATGTTCCTATCAGACAAGACAATCAGGTGCTGCATTGGGGCAAAGCCATTGTCATTTTCGGTTTTTTCGTTGGGTTGAAAACTTCCCCCAGTGTATTTGTCAAGAGTCTGGCTTCAAAAATTATACTCCTGGCCAAGAATAAGATTCAAATTCATCCTTATCAGGACAACCTGTTGATTGCATCCCAAACCCGAGACAACCTGATCATGACGGCGCAGCACGTAAAGTGTACCTCAAAAATGTTTAGGTTTCTTCCAAATTACAAAAAGTCAATTTTGGAGCTGTCATTGTAATGTGTAGAAAGGACCACGGCTTTAACTTTTGTGGAGCTGGTCTGTCTTCCTCAGGAGAGGTTGATCATACTTGTGCAAAGACTGTGTACTCTTCTTCAACAGAATTTCGAATCAACAAGACAAATCCTGCAGGTACAACGAAATATGGAAAATATGCTATGGGCATGCAAACAGATCACACAATTGTGTTTTTTTTTGCTGTGTCCTGATTCTCCTGATTTTTTTCGGGTAACAAGTAATGTGTGGTCCCATGTCAAGTATACAACTGGGACGACTGGTGCTTCATATTCTGAATTATTGGGACCCATCCTCAAATAATGTCTACACCATGATTCTGATTTCAGAGAATCTGAGGCTTCTGATGAGGTGGTGGTTGGCTCATGTCAACCTGGACAGGTGCTTCAGATGGTAAGCCTGTTTTCTGTTACCTCAGTCCACACTGATGTTCACCACAGGTGCTAGTCAGAAGTGTGTTGGGGCATTTGGGGGGCAAAAGAGCACAGGGGTCCTGGACAGTTCATCAGAGGAGTCTTTCTCTAAACTGGGGAAAGTTGATGGCTATGTGGGAAGTTCTTCATTTTTTTTCAGGTGGAGATATGATGGACAAATGGCATTGTCAGAACAAACAACTCAATAGCCAATTTGCATCTGAACAGGAAATTGGCACTGGGTCAGCATCCTTTAAACATCTGGTTCTGCTGATATGCAGTTTTGAAAACTGAATGTACTTTTGTTCACATACACTCATGTAAAAGAAAAAGACAATCAAATGGCAGATGTGCTAAGCAAAGTATTACACACATGCCAGACAGAATCTGAGGCTCTTAATTCATATATTCTGACTGATATGTTGGTAGTTTCGTAACTTAGAAGTGGATATGTTTGCAGATCACCTCAATACTCTCTGCCCCAGTTTTACGCTAGGTACGAGGAGTATCGACCTCCAGTGGATAAGTAAACATTTCAATGGGCTTTAATTTTTTTCCTACTGGCAAAAATCAGGATGGAGGAGGCAAAAATAATCATAATCTTGGTTTGCCTGTATTGGCTGAGAAAGGATTCGTTTCCCCTTATGAGGGAGATGCAGTTGGACCGATCTGGTCTACTACTCGCCTCTCAACCTTTATCTTCGAAGCCTGACACCACTGTTAACCAATCAAGTTCTCCAGTGGTTGAGATTTGGGACCTTGAAGTTGAGTAGAACGGGATTAGAAGATTAGGCCTTTCTCTTGCAGTGGCTATTTGTATTCAATCTTCAAGGAAGAAGTCCACTAGCGGAATGTATAATCATAATTGTGTCTCATTTTCAAAGTGTTGTGGGAATAGGTGTTTGTCTCTGAATTCATGTCTCACCGAGAACATATTGTAATTTGGGTTTGATAAAGGCTGGTCAAATTCTACTTTGAGACCCCGGTGGCTGCGATTAAAGTCTTTCATTCGCCCTAGGGAGCTCTATCTCAAATTTGAAAATATAGATTTTCAGGATTTTTAAAGGGTTTGGGGTTTTAAGACATAGGGTTTGGAAATAAATTTCCTAGGTGGGACATTTTGTTGGCTAGACTCCTAGCAGAAAGATCATTGTGAGCCAATGGTGGTGGCTCCCCACAAATACCTCACATTGAAGGTTGTGTTTCTTGTGGGCATGGCTATCAATAGGAGAGCTAACAGCATTAACGTGTTGCCATCCTTATCTCACAATTGTTGAGTATTTCATGGTTTTAATACTGGGGGCACATTTTGTACCAAATGTGAATCTGGAATATCATAAATCACACAAGATAATCCTTCCAGTACTATCTTTTGACAGTTATCTGTTTCATGGGGAGTCGCTTGATGTGGTCAGAGCTGTTAAGGTTTTAACTTTCTAGAAAAGCTGATTTCAGGAAGTTTAATTCAGGGTTCATTAACTTTGGTCAGGCCAATAAGGGCAGAAAGATTCCCCTTCTACTTTAAGCCATTGGGTTAAATAAGTAATTTATATTTCCTATTTGAATTCTGGCTTTCAGCTTCCAGGAAAGGTTTGGGATTGCTCGCCCATGCGGATAGCTGAATGAGGTGTCTCTATCACTGATCATTTTGTGGTGGTGACCTGGGTAAGATATTCTACTTTTGCTAAACATCAACGGTCAGGTTTGGCCCACTGGTCTGAATTAGAGTTTGTTCAATAGTTTTGAATACAAGAAATGTATTATTAACAGTTGCGTATGTGATGAGCTCATGTTTCTTTGAATAAATGCCCTGATTTCTGTCATGTACACATATTTTTTACTTCCAACGGTATTGCTTTGGTATATCTGCAATAGTGAAAAATGGAATAAGAAATGTAGATGCGGATGGTAATGTTTGCATTACTTACTGTAGTAGTAGTAAAATCAAAGTTTATTTAGACAATAGTCTATAAACCATACACAAGACCATGGATCCACTTAGCAATAGAAAGTTTACATCATAGTTCATTTTAACACTCAGTACACATTTAAAACCATAAAAGCA
The DNA here is from genome assembly GCF_964263255.1 of Lissotriton vulgaris. Taxonomy (NCBI): domain Eukaryota; kingdom Metazoa; phylum Chordata; class Amphibia; order Caudata; family Salamandridae; genus Lissotriton; species Lissotriton vulgaris. The sequence continues at coordinate 829,705,947 of NC_141697.1, read as the reverse complement.
CTAAATTGATATTTTCCATTTTTTTTCTTTTAAATCTTAATATCTTAAAATTTCCCAACTTCCTTGGTTGTCTCCTTTACAGCTTCTCTTATTGCTTTCAAAAATTTCCCCAACGCAATTGTGATATCTAAAAACGACATTTCAGTAAGGAGAACAACAGCCTCTGATCGTGTGTTTACCTTATACTTTAAAAATATTGGACGCAAAAACATTTTACGCACTGTTAAAATCCATGTACAGTCCAGTAATATATGTAAAATATCATTCTTCACACCTAGGCCACATTTACAAATACCATCAGGTTGGATCAGGGCTACTTTTAATTTACTGTCGATCTTCCATGGATTTAAGCCTACCCGAACCTTCATGATTTCGTACCTTAACCATTTACTGGGTAGCACATCCAAATAAGGGAACCGGACATCCTTTTCCCATTCATTCCTTACCCAGTTCACTGATTTTTTCAACTTCAGGTACTCCAGATCTTGTGATCTGGAATATTCATGCCCTCGGTCCCTAAGCATTTTCTTAGTAAAAACTAGGTCCAATAAGGGTTGTTCGAGGGTCAACTTTAATTGCGCAGTTACTAGCTGAAGGGGTTTCCTCACTCCCCGTGCCCAATGTAAACTGCTTGCTTGTATTTCCTTTCTGCACCAAATTGACACCTTCTGATCACCACCGGGCGTCTGGCGGTTCCAAAATCTTAGCAATGACATTTGTGCCTTTACCTCCCATGCCGTCAGGCCTACCTCCAATCTAATAGCTTGCAACATGGATCCGTTAGGTAGGGACAACAGCATTTTAATTATCTTCCCTTCCTCTCGGTCCCAACCTCTTTTACCACTCAGATAGAGCACTTCAGCGCCGTAGAGAACTTGTGGGGGTATCATAGCTTCAAATGCCTTTAGTAACGGTCTGTGAGACATGTCACCATAGTCCTTATTAAATTTTTTCAATCCACAGACCGATGAGGACGCCTTTAAAGTTTGTGCCGCCACATGGGTATTCCACTTTAATGCACTGTCAAACCACAGGCCTAGATATTTATATTCACTTACTACCTCTAATTTGTCTAAACCTAAAAACCATTTAAAATTTTTTACCCTCTTCCCGAAACATAGGATCTTTGTTTACTCCATATTCACCGATAGAAACTTTTTGTCACAATATATTTTAAAAGCATTTAATTTCCTTTGGAGGCCCATTTCAGTTTGGTCCACGATCACTAGATCATCAGCATATAAAAGGCATGCAACTTTATTATTATTCATGCGCGGGCTCGCACTCTTTTCAACTTCCAAAACCACGGGAAGGTCTGATAGGAAGATTGAAAAGAGCAAGGGTGCCAAAACGCACCCTTGTCTCAAGCCATTCTTTACAGGGATTTTCTGCGTTAATGAGCCCTTTGAATCTCTAATGACCTGGGCCCAGTTGCCACTATGTAATTCTTTTAGAATATTTAATATGCCCTCCGGCAATGCATAATTTTCTAGCACTTCCCAAAGGCTGCTTCTATCTACTGAGTCAAAGGCAGCTCGGAAATCGACGAAACAGCAGCATAATTTGCCATTTTGTTCAATCGATTTCCTAGCTAAGGCCCACAGGGCAAAACAATGATCAATCGTAGAGTGGCCTTCTTTAAACCCATGTGTAAATCAAAGGAGAGAGTAAGGGAAATTACACCGGCTATGTGTAGTGGGAACTCCTGGTCCCCTAGTAAAGAGTTTAACAACAATGGAGGAGTACCCCCTAGATGCAAGATATACAGTGTAGGGATTTCCTCTGTATCTAAAGCATAAGGCTTAGGTTAGCAATAAGTGCCCCAACCTTGAACCGGACAATAATTGTCTTTTTGAGAAGACCCCTCACTCACCAACCTAGTTGGTGACATGCTTCATCATCGGGGACCCACCCCATAAGCCGAATGCCTATGGGGTGTGCTGCGACACCTGGTTACAGTGGAGCGGGTTCTTTTGTTTTTTTTATATGTGAGAAGAATTAAGTGAAAAGTGTGTTAAAAAGGGACAAAACGGCTCACTGCAAAGACTTTATTCTTGAGTGATTTGTCCCTATTAAAAATATCGTGTGGCACCAGTGCCTATTTAGGAAGGCTGTGGTGTCTCAAAACGTGTGGTATATCTAAAAATAGCGTAGTGTGCTATGTGTGGTTTAAAATTTAGGTCTACATGTTTCAACCATTTCAAAAAGATTCTATTGGTTTTCTTCAGGACCGTGTTTTTTGAACGGGGTGGTCCGCACACGCTAAGGCGCGTCCAGCCCTCGTCCAATTTGAAGACCACAAATTATGGTCTTGTGTAAAAAGTTGTGTTTTATCCTGGATCAGGAAAAAACCTGTAAGAAAAAAACATATAAAGGGTTGGGTTGTACCGGGTAAGACAATACAAAGGTACACACTTAGTGGATAGGTGAGCTTTGTGGATTCACCAGAGCTGTAGTGGTAAAAAAACCTAAGGTTCAGGTCGTACCAGTGGTCTGTCTCTGATAAATGACAGTTGTGCCCAGGCAATATTTACCGCATTTGTGACGTGTTGGGCTAAACTGTTTTGTTCATCAACTGGTTCTGTGCTAGACGATCTATATCGTATGCTAGTGGTAAACATACTGTGGGGGAGGGGAGGTAGGGGGAGAGCGATCACAACCATTCACACAGCAGACACACAGCATGCCGAGGCATACCTATAGGTGAGCGTCCAATATACGGCAGTGCTTTGGAGGTGCCGCATGCGTTTCTATAGATTGCACAATGCAAATAGTGCTAGCGTTGCTTACACGTGAAGCGTTAGAATTTTGCTTCATGGGCAGCGGGAGTTCCAAGACGGCAAGGATCCGTCGCCTGGAACCATGTAGTAAGTGAAAAAACATACACTCCGTTAGGATTGTGCCTCGTGTTAGAGGCGTTTTGGTCAGAAGGGTATGACCGCGTCGTACTTAGTTTCATATACCACTTACTTGCGGCTTCTGCTCGTCTGTCTGTAAACCTACTTGGTTTCCTCTCTGTCCTGCCCCGTGGAGTGAGCCCGAATGGAGACGCCGTGGAGAAGTAAGCAGATTGCTACTTCCTGGTAGGGCGTGGCTGTAATCAGAGGTTTACCGCGGGCCAATGGGAGCGCGGTTCGGGGGCGGGTAACAAATGACGCTATCGGTAGCTTTGCTTAGAGTGGTTGTCAAGGCAACCATTTACCTAAAAGCGAGTGCGAGATGAAATGCAGAGCTGTTTTTGGAACATAGAAGTATTTGGAACGGTGCTAATTTTTGGGAAAGTATTTTCTTTATAAAAAACGGACCCAAGTAGTCATGGCTAAATGAGGAAATTGAATAAATATTTGTGGTGGTAACGATCAGGGAAAAAAATTTCAGGTGCCTGAGACTACACCCAAATCCTGATGTTTGTAGTATGTCTCAAAAAGCCAGATAAAAGGTTTCAAAAAACTAGGAGAAGTGGGAAAATTAACCCATTACAGAGTGCCATGGGATATTGTCATTCAAACCGGTCAGATGCGTTGCCAGTCTGTAGACCCATCGCTGCTCCTTTTCAAAAAGTCGTTGACTCAGGTTTATACCTGGTCTCACTTGTTCGATGATTGTCCATTGGATGTCATCTGGACTATGTCCCACAGAAAGATAATGTTCGGTCAGCCTAGTATTGGATTTTTTGCACCTGATAGTGCTTCTGTGCTCTCCTAGGCGTGTTTTTATTTTTCTGCTGGTCATTCCTACATAGCGTAGGTTGCAGGGGCAGGTTAGTAGGTATTTCACATTTTCACTATTGCAGTTAGTGTGCCCTCTGATCGTCCATACCTTGTTGGGCTCCAGTTGTAAGGTTTTGGTATTTTTAGTGAAGGGGCAAGCACTGCAATTGCCACACTTGTAGTGGCCAGTAACCTTTGGTAATCCCCAGGCATTGAGGACTGATTCATTTTCCATCGTCATTTCTCTTGGTCTTGTGTTAACCACTGCGTCTCTGATGCTTCTAGCTCTTTTGTAGGAAAATAGGGGTTTTTCCCATCTCATGTTTCCGGTGTTTAAAATTCCCCAATGTTTTCCTATTATTTTTGTCACATCGTTAGATATTGTGTTATACGTGGTAACGCATGTTAGAGGGGTTTGTTCCTCTCTTCTGACTGGATCCTCCAAGAGAACTTCGCGTTGTTGATTGCGAGCTCTTTTTTGACTTTTATTCAAAATCCTCTCCGGGTATCCTCGGTTTTTCAGTTTAGTTGTGAGGTCCTGGGCTTGTTGTTTGTAATTATTCAGATCACTGCAGTTTCTGCGCAGCCGTAGGTATTGTCCGTACGGTAGATTTTCCCGTAACGGTCTTGGGTGAAAACTCTCGAAACGGAGTAAGGTGTTCTTTGCAGTGGGTTTGTGGTGTGTGACTGTGGACAACTTTCCATCGACTTTCATTATAGTAAGGTCTAGGAAGACCAAGGAGTGATGGTCCTTCACATAAGTGAATTTCAAGTGATCATCTAGTGTGTTAATCCAGTTGAAAAATGATACCAGAGTGTCCTCACTACCTTTCCAAATTGTCAGCACGTCGTCTATATATCTTCTCCAGAGTAAGATATTAGAGCTATAGGGATTGTGCTGGTTGAGAATGAATTTTTCTTCAAAGTTATACACATACAGGCCTGCTACACTGGGAGCAAAAGTACTGCCCATGGAAGTCCCGCCCGTCTGGAGAAAGATTTTGTCTTCGTATTGGAAATAGTTGCGTGTCAAGGCCAGTCTTGCACACTCCAGGATAAATTCCTTCGGAGTTCTGTGTGTCCATTCTTCTCTGTCCAGAGCCTCTTTGAGTACTTCCAAGGTTGCTTCCTGCGGGATACTCGTATAAAGGCTCCCAATATCAAAGCTTACCAAGATGGTGTCATCATCTATGGTAAGTTGATCCAAAAGTCGTAGTACACTCTTGGTATCCTGCAGGTAGGTGCTTGTTTTCTGCACCATGGTCTTAAAGAAGAAATCACAGAAACATGATAGAGGTTCAAGTAGTGAGCCGATCCCGGAGACAATAGGTCTGCCCGGTGGGGGTGTTGTGTTCTTATGAATCTTTGGAAGCGTGTAAAAGTACGGGATCTTACCGTCACTATTACATAAGAAGTCGGCCTCTTGTTTTGAGATGTAGCCTTCCGCTTCTCCATGTTCCACTAGTGAGACGATTTCGCTTCGAAGATCGTTTGTGGGATCCAGTGGTAATCTGCGATAGTTCCTTTCGTCTCCGAGTAGTCTGAGACACTCTGTCTGGTACGCTAGTTTGTCAAGGATGACTATCCCTCCGCCTTTGTCGGCCGGTTTTATGACGATGGTGTCTGAGTTTCTTAAGGTATCAAGTGCAGTTCTCTCATGTTTGGTAAGGTTAGTGAAAGGTTTCTTTGGGGACGCTTTTTCAATGTCCTTAAATACTGCTTGTTCAAATGTGGATATTTCCACTGGGACTGTGTGGGGTGGTGGCATAAAAGTTGATTTTTTCTTTAGTCCAGTTTCATTGATGTCAGGGCTATCTTCTGCGGTGGTTTTCTTTTCGAAGAAGGCCTTCAGTCTCAATTTTCTAAAGAATGCCGCTAGCTCACAGTGAAGCTTAAATTTGTCCAGGTTTGCAGTTGGTACGAATCCCAACCCTTTGTTAAGCACTGACTCTTCCTCTTTGCTGAGGGGTCTAGTTGAGAGATTTACTATTAGGTTTTCCGATTGCTCGGTCCTGCCTGTTGTGTTTTGTTCCTGTTCTGGTTGGTGTTCGAGTCGTCCGTTGTCCAATGTACTTGGTTGCCCTGATTGGTGTTTTTCCTCCTTCCTCGTCCTCTTCCGCCCCGGTTTAAAAAAGGCGGCAAGTAAGGATGGGGGGGAAAAAAAGGTTGCTGGAACGGTGGCTGCCATCCATACATGGGGTAATTTGGTGGGTGATTGTACATCTCCTGGTAGGGCGGTATTGGCATCGGACAACCACTCTAAGCAAAGCTACCGATAGCGTCATCTGTTACCCGCCCCCGAACCGCGCTCCCATTGGCCCGCGGTAAACCTCTGATTACAGCCACGCCCTACCAGGAAGTAGCAATCTGCTTACTTCTCCACGGCGTCTCTATTCGGGCTCACTCCACGGGGCAGGACAGAGAGGAAACCAAGTAGGTTTACAGACAGACGAGCAGAAGCCGCAAGTAAGTGGTATATGAAACTAAGTACGACGCGGTCGTACCCTTCTGACCAAAACGCCTCTAACACGAGGCACGATCCTAACGGAGTGTATGTTTTTTCACTTACTACATGGTTCCAGGCGACGGATCCTTGCCGTCTTGGAACTCCTGCTGCCCATGAAGCAAAATTCTAACGCTTCACGTGTAAGCAACGCTAGCACTATTTGCATTGTGCAATCTATAGAAACGCATGCGGCACCTCCAAAGCACTGCCGTATATTGGACGCTCACCTATAGGTATGCCTCGGCATGCTGTGTGTCTGCTGTGTGAATGGTTGTGATCGCTCTCCCCCTACCTCCCCTCCCCCACAGTATGTTTACCACTAGCATACGATATAGATCGTCTAGCACAGAACCAGTTGATGAACAAAACAGTTTAGCCCAACACGTCACAAATGCGGTAAATATTGCCTGGGCACAACTGTCATTTATCAGAGACAGACCACTGGTACGACCTGAACCTTAGGTTTTTTTACCACTACAGCTCTGGTGAATCCACAAAGCTCACCTATCCACTAAGTGTGTACCTTTGTATTGTCTTACCCGGTACAACCCAACCCTTTATATGTTTTTTTCTTACAGGTTTTTTCCTGATCCAGGATAAAACACAACTTTTTACACAAGACCATAATTTGTGGTCTTCAAATTGGACGAGGGCTGGACGCGCCTTAGCGTGTGCGGACCACCCCGTTCAAAAAACACGGTCCTGAAGAAAACCAATAGAATCTTTTTGAAATGGTTGAAACATGTAGACCTAAATTTTAAACCACACATAGCACACTACGCTATTTTTAGATATACCACACGTTTTGAGACACCACAGCCTTCCTAAATAGGCACTGGTGCCACACGATATTTTTAATAGGGACAAATCACTCAAGAATAAAGTCTTTGCAGTGAGCAGTTTTGTCCCTTTTTAACACACTTTTCACTTAATTTTTCTCACATATAAAAAAAACAAAAGAACCCGCTCCACTGTAACCAGGTGTCGCAGCACACCCCATAGGCATTCGGCTTATGGGGTGGGACCCCGATGATGAAGCATGTCACCAACTAGGTTGGTGAGTGAGGGGTCTTCTCAAAAAGATAATTATTGTCCGGTTCAAGGTTGGGGCACTTATTGCTAACCTAAGCCTTATGCTTTAGATACAGAGGAAATCCCTACACTGTATATCTTGCATCTAGGGGGTACTCCTCCATTGTTGTTAAACTCTTTACTAGGGGACCAGGAGTTCCCACTACACATAGCCGGTGTAATTTCCCTTACTCTCTCCTTTGATTTACACATAATTGGCAGCGCACAGCTGCGAGAGCTACACATATTCATAAAAAACTTTGTTCTCACAACCATGGCCGAAAACCAGGGCCTCTCCTATACCTCTGAGGAGGTTGAGGAGGTCATGAGCGATCTATCTATTTTTGCGGACCCCAGCATTGCCCAGAGCATCTCTGCAACCAAAGACTGGGAAAATCTATCTGAGCTAAAACGGAACAGGATTAGAACGATCCTACATGGGACAATTTTAAAACAATACTTAGACAAAAATATGGCGCCTAAGGGACTATTAGTCTCCAACGCCCCACGAATCTTTTTAGAAGATGAAATCTTCCGAAAAGACTGGGCAGCCATAGCATGGCACTGTACCCATGACTGGATAGTATTAATTTTAAAAACAGCTTTAAGACTATCCGAAAAAATCCAAGTCGAGATACAAATAGCTGAAGGAAACATGAAAACAACAATCACCGGCTTCAAAAAAAAGCTTGATGAATTAAATAAGGAAATGACAGACTATAAAGACAACTTAACTCAACAAAAAGTGCAAAAATTCCAAAAGGACCTGAAACGTTTCACGATGGTGAAAGCATACCCTTACTCAGATCCCGAATATGTACCACCATCCAAAGGGGATGACAACTCAGACGCGTCAAGTAATGCCTCTAGCAATGCATCCAGCAACGCTTCCAACTCCAGTGGAAACTCCAATAATGGAAGTACAAAAACAAGAGGCAGAGGACGAGGGAGAGGTAGAAGTAATTGGCAGACATACAATCCGATGCCAATACCGCCCTACCAGGAGATGTACAATCACCCACCAAATTACCCCATGTATGGATGTCAGCCACCGTTCCAGCAACCTTTTTTTCCCCCCAATCCTTACTTGCCGCCTTTTTTAAACCGGGGCGGAAGAGGACGAGGAAGGAGGAAAAACACCAATCAGGGCAACCAAGTACATTGGACAACGGACGACTCGAACACCAACCAGAACAGGAACAAAACACAACAGGCAGGACCGAGCAATCGGAAAACCTAATAGTAAATCTCTCAACTAGACCCCTCAGCAAAGAGGAAGAGTCAGTGCTTAACAAAGGGTTGGGATTCGTACCAACTGCAAACCTGGACAAATTTAAGCTTCACTGTGAGCTAGCGGCATTCTTTAGAAAATTGAGACTGAAGGCCTTCTTCGAAAAGAAAACCACCGCAGAAGATAGCCCTGACATCAATGAAACTGGACTAAAGAAAAAATCAACTTTTATGCCACCACCCCACACAGTCCCAGTGGAAATATCCACATTTGAACAAGCAGTATTTAAGGACATTGAAAAAGCGTCCCCAAAGAAACCTTTCACTAACCTTACCAAACATGAGAGAACTGCACTTGATACCTTAAGAAACTCAGACACCATCGTCATAAACCGGCCGACAAAGGCGGAGGGATAGTCATCCTTGACAAACTAGCGTACCAGACAGAGTGTCTCAGACTACTCGGAGACGAAAGGAACTATCGCAGATTACCACTGGATCCCACAAACGATCTTCGAAGCGAAATCGTCTCACTAGTGGAACATGGAGAAGCGGAAGGCTACATCTCAAAACAAGAGGCCGACTTCTTATGTAATAGTGACGGTAAGATCCCGTACTTTTACACGCTTCCAAAGATTCATAAGAACACAACACCACCACCGGGCAGACCTATTGTCTCCGGGATCGGCTCACTACTTGAACCTCTATCATGTTTCTGTGATTTCTTCTTTAAGACCATGGTGCAGAAAACAAGCACCTACCTGCAGGATACCAAGAGTGTACTACGACTTTTGGATCAACTTACCATAGATGATGACACCATCTTGGTAAGCTTTGATATTGAGAGCCTTTATACGAGTATCCCGCAGGAAGCAACCTTGGAAGTACTCAAAGAGGCTCTGGACAGAGAAGAATGGACACACAGAACTCCGAAGGAATTTATCCTGGAGTGTGCAAGACTGGCCTTGACACGCAACTATTTCCAATACGAAGACAAAATCTTTCTCCAGACGGGCGGGACTTCCATGGGCAGTACTTTTGCTCCCAGTGTAGCAGGCCTGTATGTGTGTAACTTTGAAGAAAAATTCATTCTCAACCAGCACAATCCCTATAGCTCTAATATCTTACTCTGGAGAAGATATATAGACGACGTGCTGACAATTTGGAAAGGTAGTGAGGACACTCTGGTATCATTTTTCAACTGGATTAACACACTAGATGATCACTTGAAATTCACTTATGTGAAGGACCATCACTCCTTGGTCTTCCTAGACCTTACTATAATGAAAGTCGATGGAAAGTTGTCCACAGTCACACACCACAAACCCACTGCAAAGAACACCTTACTCCGTTTCGAGAGTTTTCACCCAAGACCGTTACGGGAAAATCTACCGTACGGACAATACCTACGGCTGCGCAGAAACTGCAGTGATCTGAATAATTACAAACAACAAGCCCAGGACCTCACAACTAAACTGAAAAACCGAGGATACCCGGAGAGGATTTTGAATAAAAGTCAAAAAAGAGCTCGCAATCAACAACGCGAAGTTCTCTTGGAGGATCCAGTCAGAAGAGAGGAACAAACCCCTCTAACATGCGTTACCACGTATAACACAATATCTAACGATGTGACAAAAATAATAGGAAAACATTGGGGAATTTTAAACACCGGAAACATGAGATGGGAAAAACCCCTATTTTCCTACAAAAGAGCTAGAAGCATCAGAGACGCAGTGGTTAACACAAGACCAAGAGAAATGACGATGGAAAATGAATCAGTCCTCAATGCCTGGGGATTACCAAAGGTTACTGGCCACTACAAGTGTGGCAATTGCAGTGCTTGCCCCTTCACTAAAAATACCAAAACCTTACAACTGGAGCCCAACAAGGTATGGACGATCAGAGGGCACACTAACTGCAATAGTGAAAATGTGATATACCTACTAACCTGCCCCTGCAACCTACGCTATGTAGGAATGACCAGCAGAAAAATAAAAACATGCCTAGGAGAGCACAGAAGCACTATCAGGTGCAAAAAATCCAATACTAGGCTGACCGAACATTATCTTTCTGTGGGACATAGTCCAGATGACATCCAATGGACAATCATCGAACAAGTGAGACCAGGTATAAACCTGAGTCAACGACTTTTTGAAAAGGAGCAGCGATGGGTCTACAGACTGGCAACGCATCTGACCGGTTTGAATGACAATATCCCAAGGCACTCTGTAATGGGTTAATTTTCCCACTTCTCCTAGTTTTTTGAAACCTTTTATCTGGCTTTTTGAGACATACTACAAACATCAGGATTTGGGTGTAGTCTCAGGCACCTGAAATTTTTTTCCCTGATCGTTACCACCACAAATATTTATTCAATTTCCTCATTTAGCCATGACTACTTGGGTCCGTTTTTTATAAAGAAAATACTGTCCCAAAAATTAGCACCGTTCCAAATACTTCTATGTTCCAAAAACAGCTCTGCATTTCATCTCGCACTCGCTTTTAGGTCAATGGTTGCCTTGACAACCACTCTAAGCAAAGCTACCGATAGCGTCATCTGTTACCCGCCCCCGAACCGCGCTCCCATTGGCCCGCGGTAAACCTCTGATTACAGCCACGCCCTACCAGGAAGTAGCAATCTGCTTACTTCTCCACGGCGTCTCCATTCGGGCTCACTCCACGGGGCAGGACAGAGAGGAAACCAAGTAGGTTTACAGACAGACGAGCAGAAGCCGCAAGTAAGTGGTATATGAAACTAAGCACGACGCGGTCGTACCCTTCTGACCAAAACGCCTCTAACACGAGGCACGATCCTAACGGAGTGTATGTTTTTTCACTTACTACATGGTTCCAGGCGACGGATGCTTGCCGTCTTGGAACTCCCGCTGCCCATGAAGCAAAATTCTAACGCTTCACGTGTAAGCAACGCTAGCACTATTTGCATTGTGCAATCTATAGAAACGCATGCGGCACCTCCAAAGCACTGCCGTATATTGGACGCTCACCTATAGGTATGCCTCGGCATGCTGTGTGTCTGCTGTGTGAATGGTTGTGATCGCTCTCCCCCTACCTCCCCTCCCCCACAGTATGTTTACCACTAGCATACGATATAGATCGTCTAGCACAGAACCAGTTGATGAACAAAACAGTTTAGCCCAACACGTCACAAATGCGGTAAATATTGCCTGGGCACAACTGTCATTTATCAGAGACAGACCACTGGTACGACCTGAACCTTAGGTTTTTTCACCACTACAGCTCTGGTGAATCCACAAAGCTCACCTATCCACTAAGTGTGTACCTTTGTATTGTCTTACCCGGTACAACCCAACCCTTTATATGTTTTTTTCTTACAGGTTTTTTCCTGATCCAGGATAAAACACAACTTTTTACACAAGACCATAATTTGTGGTCTTCAAATTGGACGAGGGCTGGACGCGCCTTAGCGTGTGCGGACCACCCCGTTCAAAAAACACGGTCCTGAAGAAAACCAATAGAATCTTTTTGAAATGGTTGAAACATGTAGACCTAAATTTTAAACCACACATAGCACACTACGCTATTTTTAGATATACCACACGTTTTGAGACACCACAGCCTTCCTAAATAGGCACTGGTGCCACACGATATTTGTAATAGGGACAAATCACTCAAGAATAAAGTCTTTGCAGTGAGCAGTTTTGTCCCTTTTTAACACACTTTTCACTTAATTTTTCTCACATATAAAAAAAACAAAAGAACCCGCTCCACTGTAACCAGGTGTCGCAGCACACCCCATAGGCATTCGGCTTATGGGGTGGGACCCCGATGATGAAGCATGTCACCAACTAGGTTGGTGAGTGAGGGGTCTTCTCAAAAAGACAATTATTGTCCGGTTCAAGGTTGGGGCACTTATTGCTAACCTAAGCCTTATGCTTTAGATACAGAGGAAATCCCTACACTGTATATCTTGCATCTAGGGGGTACTCCTCCATTGTTGTTAAACTTCTTTAAACCCACCCTGTTCCACTGGTACGATTGACTGAAGATCCGCCCACTCTTTTATCTTACCGAGTATCATCTTAGCAAAAATCTTTTCTCCTATATCTAATAGGTTAATTAGCCTGTAGTTTTTAGGGGCATGTACATCTCCTTTTTTATGCAGAGGCCTTATTATTGCACCCTTCCAGTTTGCAGGTATTAGCCCTTGCTCTAGTATTAAAGTAAACATTTTTGAGAAGAATTCCGCCCACCAAGGCTGGTTTGAATTTAATATCAGGGCCGGCATATCATCCGGGCCTGCTGCTCTAGTTAAATTTAAAGTCCTAATTATCCTAAGGATGTTTATTACTGAGCAATCATGTTTGAGATCCCCTACTAGATCTCTCCAATTCTTTGGTACCAAATTATCCGACAACCTCCCCGGGGCATACAATTTCTGAATATACTCAGCCCATACATCTTCCTCTACTACACAGGTCATTGGTGCAATCAAGGGTTCCCTGGCTGACTGTATTAACTTCCAGAATTGCCGTAGGTTCTTATTTTCAATGGATTCCAATAATTTGCCCCAGCAAGATTCTTTATGAATCCTTTTTACATTGCGGATTAACATATTATATTCTCTCTTTATTTTTATTAAGTTTTCCGCCTTTGCTCGTGTAAATTTTTTGCGTAGGCTACGCTCTTCTCTCCTAACTTCTCTTTTTTTCATTAAACAATCCTGATTAAACCATGTTCCGTTCTTACTTTGAGTATTTCCTTTCTTATTCTGTTCTTTTGCAGTGGGCCTGAGTTCTATACTTATACTTTCTACTACTTGTTTTATTTTTTCCACAAACCAGAATAGGTCTTGGCCCTTCAAACAACCTAGCTGAATCTTATGTTGCAGGCTTGCTAACTTCTCTATAGATTTTTCAGATAACCTAGTGGTCATCCGCTTCGGGTACTCTGTCTCTTGCCAGATAACTCTGTCGCAAACCATATATTGTGCTATTCCCAATTCTAACTTTATTAAATTGTGATCACTACATTCCATGAGGTTAATGCTAAAATCTTTCACTAACTCGAAATTCCATGCCGGCAAAAACACATAGTCTATTGGGCAATTATGAGCCCCATATTTAAAAGTTTTCTTTGCCGGGCGGTCATGGACTATCCTTCCATTTAAACAAAAGAAACTTTTATTTGATAAATAGTTGCCCAATTCCACCGCATCTGTAAAGGTTTTTGTTTCCATAAACTCTGCATTTTTTATATCATATGCATCTAGAATTTCTGAGTACCATTGATCCGACAATTTTGGATTTAGTTTATGGTTAAAATCTCCCGTTAACACAATCAGGTCATTTCCATACATATCACAAAGTGCATCCATATCATTCTTAAAATGTAACAATTCGACCCCATATTCCTTTGTTGAATTCCATTGCATATACACATTTAGGATCAGTATAAATTTATATTTCTTATCCGCAAGTGTGGTTTGGATTCTGCAGGCTAAAAGCCACTTGCACTTTACAGGTATCAAAATGGTTTTAGTTGTTAGGGTTGTTGATATCATTGTCAACAAGCCACCTGCGGGGCGCCCGAAGTTTGATTTTACAGCTGCACGGTGGACTTGTCGGAACCCTTCAACTATTTGGGGAACACCACAGAGCCAGGTCTCTTGTATACAAATAATTTCATTCTCTTTTGCAAGTTCTTTCACAGTTTCACGTTTTAAAAGTGTTCCCAATCCATTTATGTTCCAAGAGACCAATTGTATGCTCTGTGGCTGCCCCGTTGCCTATTCTACATCACTTAAAGGCCCATTCACTACTGAATCTTCCCTGTAACTATATGAAGGTCCTGCTAAGCTGGAGGTATTACTCCAATTCTTCCATGCCTCCAACATATCTGTATTGTCTATTACTATATTAAAATTTTCTCTCCCTTCCTCTATTTCCTCATCGGGGAGCCTCACCTGCCTCTTGCTTAAGCCTGCATGATACCTTAAGAAAGGTTTCTGCTGGGGCACCTTAAACACTGGCGCGAACTCTTCTTTGGGCACTAGGCGAATCCCCTCTTTACGGATTTCTTGCTCTGCGTTTTCTATTGCGGACGTCACCAAGCCCGAATAAAGCTGTACTTTGGTGACCTCCTTGCCCTCCCCAATTGTTTGGAATCCCACCTTTCTTAGATCTCGAGAGCCTATTCCATTTAAACTTGGGCAATGGGCAAAAACCTTGAGTAGGTGTGCTCTATTTAAATACCCACTCTTTTTAGATTTTTTGCCACCCCTTCCCAATTTTACGTGTTCAAAGTAAAGCCACTTATTCCCTCTATCAACCACTTCTTCTAACTTTGTAACACCTTGATGATGTAGTGTATTTAATCTAGTTATCACTTTAGGGCTACTTTCCCGGTATGCATTACTTTTGTTTTTGCTGGGGGACTGCCGAGCCTGTGTCTTTGCTAATTTTGAGGTTACATGAATCTCCTTATCCTGTTGGGTTTGCTTCCTATTATACTTCTCTTTTTTTGCTGATAAGAAGGCCTCTTTCTCAGAATCAATACCTTTCTGAACACTCGTCGTTTTATTCAATTGAGACTTGAGCTTATGTGTTACCTCTTCTAATGACTCCTTCCTCCCCTTTCCTTTTTTCGTCGCTCTTAAATTGAACTTTCTTTGCGCCTCACTACCTGGACCTCTTATTCGTTTAGAGTGACCATAATGCATATATTCACCTCCCCACAAATACCTCACATTGAAGGTTGTGTTTCTTGTGGGCATGGCTATCAATAGGAGAGCTAACAGCATTAACGTGTTGCCATCCTTATCTCACAATTGTTGAGGATTTCATGGTTTTAATACTGGGGGCACATTTTGTACCAAATGTGAATCGGGAATATCATATATCATACAAGATAATCCTTCCAGTACTATCTTTTGACAGTTATCTGTTTCATGGGGAGTCGCTTGATGTGGTCAGAGCTGTTAAGGTTTTAACTTTCTAGAAAAGCTGATTTCAGGAAGTTTAATTCAGGGTTCATTAACTTTGGTCAGGCCAATAAGGGCAGAAAGATTCCCCTTCTACTTTAAGCCATTGGGTTAAATAAGTAATTTATATTTCCTATTTGTATTCTGGCTTTCAGCTTCCAGGAAAGGTTTGGGATTGCTCGCCCATGCGGATAGCTGAATGAGGTGTCTCTATCACTGATCATTTTGTGGTGGTGACCTGGGTAAGATTTTCTACTTTTGCTAAACATCAACGGTCAGGTTTGGCCCACTGGTCTGAATTAGAGTTTGTTCAATAGTTTTGAATACAAGAAATGTATTATTAACAGTTGCGTATGTGATGAGCTCATGTTTCTTTGAATAAATGCCCTGATTTCTGTCATGTACACATATTTTTTACTTCCAACGGTATTGCTTTGGTATATCTGCAATAGTGAGAAATGGAATAAGAAATGTAGATGCGGATGGTAATGTTTGCATTACTTACTGGTAATCTTCATTACTCTGATTCCATATTCCTCATCCCATTACTCATGTTCACAACCACCCACCCTGGTAGGCTAAGGGTATAAAGGAATGCTCAGGATAACAGGTGAAGTTGTGAGTGTTTATCCCTTTAATAGACAAGGGGTAAGTACGTCTATACTTTTGAAACAAAAGAAATTTCTAGTGCCCGTGGTGACGCAGGCCTCACTGCTCCAATAGTGAGCAATGAGGAAAGGAATGTCGAATTAGGGTATTGAACATTACCAGAAAGTAATCCAGACATTACAGGCCTGATTCATGAAGGTAAACTTAGACCTGAATTCTAAAGTCTAACGTTAGACCTAAAGTCGAACTTTAGACCTAAAGTCAAACTTTAGACCTGAAGTCTAACTTTAGACTTCAGGTCTAAAGTTAGAATTCAGGTTTAAACTTACACTACAGGCCTAAAGATAGACTTCAGATCCAAACTTAGACTTCATGTCTGAGGTTAGACTTTAGGTCAAAACATAGACTTCAGGACTAGTTGACCTTTGTGAATCAGGCCCTATTTGCGAATGCAATTCTCATTGATGCATGTAGGCAACATGCATCAATGAGAATTGCATTCGCAAATGGCCGTTTGCGAATGCAATTCTCAAATTTGGGATGCATCATGCTTTTCGCAATTTTAGGAATCGGAACCATGTTGCGAATTCTAAAATTGCGATTGGATTTAAGAAATCGCAATTTGAGATTTCTTAAATGCAATGCATGATCATTTTTAATTTGCGAATTCGCAAATAAGAAGGGGTAAATTAGCATGAAGTTGACCTTCATGTTAATTTGCAAAAACTTTCAAAAATGCACAGAAAAACATTTTTGAATGTTTCATGTTACACACACACATGTCCTTGGGACATGTGTGTGTGAAACTTGCACTTAAAGTTACATTTCAGGGGTGCAGGGGGGGGTCCTTTGGACCCCCCTCCGCACCCTTGAAAATGCATTCACAAATTGCGATTCGCAAAATGCTAATCGCAATTTGTGAATGCCTTCCCATTCATCCTATGGGCCTCTTGGCCCATAGGAATCAATGGGAAGAGATTCCTTAACCACATCCGCGCTAGTGGAATTCCCCTCCTGTGCTGGGATTTACTAAATCCCGTACTTCATGACGAGCTGGGCTCGTCATCAGTGTGCGAGGAGGCTACACCATGACGAGCCCAGCTCGTCATGAGCCTGGAAGGGGTTAATTGCGATTCGCAAATTGTGAATCGCAATTAAGGAATTTTTAGAAATCGCAAATAAAAATACGATTTTTGATGCATAGCAATTTGCGATTTCTTAATTGCGATTCCTTAATTTTCGCAATTAAGAAATCGCAAATGCTAACTTTGATGCATGTGGCCGTATATGTTTAGTAATCAGAAGCAATCTCAGTTGATGGTCCTATTGCACGTTGAGGAGAGTGATGAGGAAGAAAGTTGGGGGGGTTACATATTGCAAATCCTCAGCACAACAGGTCATTAGGGTCTCTTGCAATTTCAACATCACCGGCCCAATTCACAAAGGGTTTCCGCTCTTGTGGTGGAGGCCCTGCAGTCATGGCAGGGGGGGGGCGGCCCTCACTTGTGGCAGGACTTCTGCAATGACAAACTCAGTTCGGAGGTCCCTCTACGACTACAGGGCCTCCACTACGAGTACAGACCCCTTTGTGAATCATGCCCAAGATGTCTGCTATCGGTTTATGTATTGAGATGCAGTATGAGTGTTTCTGTACAAAGAAATGTAATCGGGTACATGAGGACATCAACAGTTTGTTTGGGTCTAAGCCAGCGGGTTGCACATACTGCTAAGAGTTACAACAATCAGAAGGGTACTTCGGGTAACCAGAGGGATAACCTACTGTGATGGCGATAAGGGATTAATGTTCCAAGAAGTTAATAAAGAGACAAGCAATAATTAACTCGAAATGGGTGATAGGTAGACTCGAACGAGTTTTTGCAACTCAGCAAAAAAGCATTCGAAGGGTGAAAATGCTGCGAAGAAACAGATTTCAGACAGCAATGGTTTCCGTCCTGGCAGCGTGTGCAAGGGACGCCATCGGCTCTCGTCAAGCTATCAAAGAGAGTTCCCCAACAACAGTTTGGTAGAAAAAGACAGACAGGCACAACTTGGGTCCAGAGGGCCTTTCACACCCGGGTCAGCTGCATCTTGCCTATGCCCCGGCGCCCTGGTTCACGAGTCCCAGATGTTACTGTGCATAGCAGCCTAGGTACGCAACTTGACCAGGGTGTTAAATATATTGGTTCTTTCCCTAGGCGACAACTGATTACAAAGCAAATATGTACATTTAAAGGTGGAAATATAATCAGGGCTTTGAATGGAATTATAAAGTGCTGGTACTTATTATTCGGAGTGCCTGTTTGCTTATGAGAAGCGCCGGTACTCTCCCACTAAATGTACTGCAATAGTACTGAGAAAGTGCTGGTACTCTGCCTTTCAAAATAAATAAGTGCAGGTATCCAGTACCTGCCCATTTAAAACACTAGATATATTCAAGGCTAAGCCGTTCTTATCGAACGCGTGAATTACTAATGACAAAAAACGTACAGCCATGTGCTGCGCGTGCACAATAGGTGTTTTTGTTGCCCAAGTCAACCGCATTCGTTTTTCCCGCTTCTAAAATGTGAATGGAAGAACATGGCCTACAAGACCGCAAAGAGGGACCCTGCGAGTCACACACCTATCTCTGCAGCAGGTACATAAACTCGCTGAGCTTTTCTACAGCAAAATCATTTGTTCCCGCTGAATAAAGAAGGGTCTGAGGCTTAGAAACGGATGACAGTTTAGCATCTAGTTTTCGTAATCCATCCATAGTACAGTTTGACAATGAAGAGTCAGTGAATTATCACATATTGTAAGAGAAAGCAAGTATTTGGCAGCATATGAAACTTTAGTAATGTTTTACGCACACACTCAAAACACTATACTACTGTACTGTTGCCTATATACTAGCTAAAATTCACAGAGAACAAGCATTGGCAAAGGGGGAGAGGATGTGGCCTAACAGGTAGGTAGGTAGGGGGGCTGTCAACCTCAAATCTGGAGAACCGGGTTTGAGTCTCAGCAAGGATGCTCAACATCCTGTGATTCTGGGAAAATCACGTAATCTCCCTGTGCCTAACAAAAATGAATGTGTCCTTGTGTAACACAACTGGTGCGTATGTAAAGTGCTCTGATACCTGAAACCCTCGGGTCAAGTTCACGATATATAAAGCTCTGTGGAAAATCTAATGGGTCTCGCATATGCAAGAGCTATTGGCTTTGTCAATATGTTTTTTGCCATGTTGTTCACCAGCGTGGCTGCTGTTAAGCATGGCAAGAGGTTAGGGAAGTAAAGGAGAATTGCATGGAGTGTCATAAGTGGAGTAGAGTAGAGTGTTGTGTAGTGGTTTAGAGAGTTGTGGTGTGCCGTGGAGTGCCCTAAAGTAGAGAGGAGTAGAGTAGAGTGGAAAGAAGTGAAGTATCATGGACTGGCGTAAAGTGGAGTTGTATAGAATGCTGTGGAGTGTTGAGGGGGCAGTAGAATTTCATAGAGTGGAAGGGCGTAGAGTGGAGTAGAGTTGAGTGTTGTACAGTAGAGTGGAATAGCATTGAGTGTTGTGGAGTGGTGGAGAACAGAGTGGAGTGGTCCAGTGGGTGTTTCTTAGATTGGAGTAGAGTGTTATAGAGCAGAGTGGAGTAGATTGATGTAGAATGCAGTTGCATTAAATGGAGTAAAGTGTTGTAGAGTGGAGTGGCATACAGTGGAGTGGCATGGAGTGTCGGAGTTGAGTGGAATAGAGTCGAGCAGAGTGGAGTAGTGAGTAGTAGAATAGAGTGGAGTAAAGTGGCATGGAGGGGCATAGAGGGAGTTGTATAGAGTGTTGTAGAATGGAGTAGTGTTTTAGAGTGGCATAGAGTGGAGAAGAGTGTTGTAAAGTGGAGTATCATTGAGTCGAGTAGAGTTTAAGGTAGTAGGACGCCTTAGAGTGTAATGTCATAGAGTGCATTAGAGTGGCCTAGAGTGATGTGGCGTAAAGTGGTACAGAGTAAATTGATGTAGAGTGCAGTGGTGTAGAGTACATTGGTTTTGAGTAAAGTGGTGCAGACAGCATTAGTGTAGCATGTAGTGTAGAAGAGTAGAGTGGTGCAGAGTAGATTGCAGTGGCGCAAAGTTTAGTGGTGTAGAGTGGAGCGGCGCAAAGTGGAGTAGAGTGGCATAGAGCAAAGTGGTGTAGAGTGCAGTGGCGTAGAGTAGATTGTTTCAGAGTAGAGCAAAGTGGCGTAGAGGGGAGTGGTGCAAGTGGTGCAGGGTATAGTGCAGAGGTGTAGAGTAGCGTACAGTGCAGAGCCTTTGGGTACAGTGCGGTAGGGTGCAGTGGCCTGGAATGCAGTGGTGCAGAATAGATTAGAGTGGCACAGACTGGAGTGAGGTAGAGTGGAGTGGTGTGGAGTGCATTGGGGTGAAGTGCAGTACATCATGTAGAGTTGAGTTTTGCAGAATAGAGTGTAGTGGCATAGAGTGCTGTGGCATAGAGTAAAGGGGTGCAGAGTAGAGTGGTGCAGAATAGTGCAGAGTAGAGTGGTGCAGAGAACGGTATTGTACAGCACAGTGACATAGAGTGCAATGGTGTAGAGTGGCGTAGAGTGCAGTCTTAAGAAGTAGAGTGCATTGGTGTTAAGTACAAGAGTGCAGAGCACAGGGGTGCAGAGTAGAGTGGTGCAGAGTAGATTGGCATGCAGTGACACAGAGCACACTAGTGAAGAGTGCTGTAGCATGCAGTGGTTCATTGTGCAGTGGCATAGAGTGTTGCAGAGTAGAGTATAGTGGAATAGAGTGTAGTTGTGCAGGGTAGTTGGGTAGAGTGCAGTGGTGTAGAGTGCAGTGGCATAGAGTAGATTGCTCCAGAGTAGAGTGAAGGGGAGTAAAGAGTAGTGGTGCAAGGTAGAGTGCAGTGGCATAGAGTAGTGGCATAGAGTGCAGTGACATTGACTGCAGTGTTGCAGAGTGGAGTTGCATAGACTGGAGGGGCTTAGAGTAGAGTGGAGTGAACTGGAGTGGAGTAGTGTGCAGTGTTGAGGAGTGCAGTGGTGCATAGTAGAGTCAGGTAGAGTGCACGGCATAGAGTAGAGTGATGTGGAGTAGAGAGGCATAGCAGGCACTGCCATAGAATGCAATGGTACACTGTAGGTTAAAATGGCATAGACTGCATTGCCACACAGAATGTATTGGCGTAAAGTGTATACTGTAGTGACATAGAGTGCATTGGCAGTGAAGTGCATTGGAATAGAGTGCTGCAGATTAGAGTGGTGTAGAGTTCAGTGGCAGAGAGTGCAGTGTTGCAGAGTAAAGTGTCATAGAGTGCAGTACTGTAGAGTACCGTGGCGTGGAGTGCATTGGTGTAGAGTGCAGTGGCATAGTGTGTTGCAGAATAGAATATAGTGGCATACAGTGCAGTGCTGTAGATTAGATTGGTGTAGAGTGCATTGGTTTTGAGTAAAGTGGGGTAGAGTGCAGTGGCGTAGAGTGCAGTGGTGCAGAATAGAGTGGCGCAGAGTGGAGATGCACAGGGTAGATTGCAGTGTCATAGAGAGGAATGGCACAGAGTGGAATAGAGTGGCACAGAGTGCTGCAGCATAGATTTGAGTACCGTAGAGTGCAATGTCACCGAGTGCAGTGGTGCAGAGTAGATTAGAGTGACATAAGGCGTATTGGCATAGAGTGGCATAGAGTATAGTGGTGCAGAGCACAGCGCAGTGGCATAGAGTGCAGTAGTGCAGAGTAGATTGGCGTATACTTCAGTGGCGTGGAGTGAAGTGGCATAGAGTGGAGTGGTGCAGAGTAGAGAGAAGTGGTGCAGGGTAGAGTGTGGTGGCATAGAGTAAAGTGATGCGGAGTTGAGTGGCATAGAGTATAGTGACATAGAGTGCATTGGCGTAGAGTGGCATAGAGTAGAGTCGGACAGAGTAAAGTGCAGTGTTATACAGTGCAGTGTCACCGAGTGTAGTGGCATAGAGTTCAGTGGCAGAGAATGCAGTGTTTCAGAGCAGACTGTCATAGAGAGCAGTGGTGTACAGTAGAGTGGCATAGAGTGCATTGGCATAGAGCAGAGTGGTGCAGAGTAGAGTGATGCAGAGAACAGTAGCATGGAGTACAATGGCATAGCGTGCAGTTGGGTTAGAGTGCAGTGGCATAGAGTGTTGCAGTAGTGGCATAGAGTAGAGTGGAGTAGAGTAGAGTGATGTAGTGAAGAGTGACGTAGCACTGAGTGCCAAGTGCAGTGGCATAGAGTAGACTATTTCAGTTTAGAGTGGAGTTGTGCCCGGGACAGTAAAATGGTATAGAGCAGAATGCATACAGTGCAGTAGTGTAGAGAAGATTAGAGCATACAGTGTTTTGGCATAGAGTGCACTGGGGCAGAGTGGAGTGGTTAGAGTAGATTGCATTGGCATAGAGTGCAGTCGCATAGAGTGGAGGGGTGCAGAATGGAGGGGTGTACAGTGCTGTGGCAAAGAATGCAGTGATGCATAGTAGAGTAGAATGGAGTAGAGTGCATTGGCATAGAGTGATGTAGAGAGACGTAGAGTGGAGTGGTGCAGAGTAGAGTGCCGTGAGAGTTTGGAGTGGTGTGGCGTGGCATGGAATGGTGTGATTTAGAGTGGTGCAGAGTGTTGTGCAGTAGCATGGAGCGGTGCAGAATAGAGTGGAGTGGGGTAAAGTGGGGTATGCATAGTGTGGTAGGATACTGCTGTTACAGGCAACATATCTTCAATGGACAAGACCACTACATTTGTACAGATGAAAGTTTTACTGATGAAAGTATACAGCACACAAAAGAAAGTATATGAAAACGTATCATCTAGTATATTGATTTGTTTTGATCGTGTTAAAATATTTGTTTCTTTCACGCTTCAGAATTACTAAAAAAATGTCTTCATTTGTGATGTCCTAATTCTGACATATTCTTAAAAACCTGTACAGGTAATTCACATAAATTTCAATGTTGTTGTGTGCTAGAAAAAAATAACATCCTACAGCCTTCCGACCAGCACACCATCAGTAGGCAGAATAATTGTCACATAAATCCTCTCACTTTATAGTAAGAGAAAGCAAAGCAAAGACAATCTTCTTGGAAAACAAAAGCCTGACATGTGACCCCTGTCTTTGACTCCACAGCAAATGTGACAAGGTAAGAACCAGATTTGAAGGGCTGTTTACAGAAAGGGAGCTCTCGGAGGATACTGTAAATGGGGTTTGGGCAAGGGAAGGGACGAACTCAAACTGAACAGCTTAAGACAATTAAAGCCAGCAAATAAAAGGCAAGCAAGTGTGAGTTACAAACCACAAAGCCAATGGTAAGCAACAGGGGGAATGCATTCCTAGGGAAGCTTGCTGAATGTCCCTAACATGTCGCAGACCGCTTCGACCTAACAAAGCATGATCTAAATAATTTCTAAGCAGTTCCTGAAAGCCCAGCCTCTTTTTGATAACAAAATGTAATCATTTCTGTAGCCAGGCACAGTGTGATTTGTAAATTCTCAATTATAATGTCTTTGTCATGATTTAGCCAACCCCAATAGCACTCTGCCCATTCATCACAAACGCATAAAATGTAGCCCCAGCCACCCAAGTTGTAGGTGCATATATTTTCCAGCAGACCAGCAGCTCAGGGGACTGAACTACCAAGAACTGGCACCTCGCAGTCATTGTACTGTGAGCAAAGCCTAACTGCTTAATTTGTGCAGGTGGTTGCAGCTGGCATCGGCCCACTCAATTTTAGTGTCTGGGGCGGATTTTTCATCATCTGGGCATGACTCAGAGCATGAGAGAAAGACAAAAACAAGAAAGAAGGAAGAGAAATGTAGGTAAACTGTCCAAAGGAGAGGAAGCAGGGAGGGAAAATGACCTGCAAGAGTGAGATCAAGAGAAAGGGAGTGTACAGGGGTGGATGAATGAGGCACGGAGAAGCATAAAGACTAGATACTTGGGGGCAGATTTACAAGAATCTGACGCATCTCTGCGTTATAGCAGAGATGCGTCAGTTTCCTTGTGCCATGCAAAAAAAAACTTGCGCCACCATATATGCGTCGCATTTACAATGCGACACACCATGGCGCAAGGATTGACAGATGCGTCAAGCATCTGTTTGCGCAAAGGTCATTGCAGGCCTACTGTGCTGCGTCACTCCTTACGCCTGCTTCAAGCAGGTGTAAGGTTTTGACGCAGTCGCGTCCTGGAAGTGGTGCAGTGAAATCTTGTAGATTTAGTGAAATCTTGTAGATTTCACTGCGTCACTTTTACGAGGCTTTCCTGAGTCAGAACGCCCACCCTGCATACACTATACCTGACGCAGGTATAATGTGCCGCAGGGCTTTACTACGTGACGCATCTCCCTAGATGCGTCACATTGTAAATGTGTCACAACGTGGCGCAATGTTTACGCTGCCGCTGAGTCACAAAAGTGACGCAGCAGTGGCAGAAAAGTATTGCAAGGGGCTTGTAAATCTGCCCCTTGGTATTCGGCATCCACGGTATTCGGCAGTCAGTGGTGAGCGCCTAATCAAAACCGTACCACTGCACATATGTTTTTTTGTTCATTTTTACAAATTTAGTACGGACTTTAAGCCACGGATCTTGCAAGAATTCAAAAAAAGTGGGAATGAGGATAAGATACGGGTCGGAATATTAGCAATGACACTAGCAATGTTCTATTCTGTGGCCACGCATTTCCCGAATAATTCGGGGTCTACCGCACTTTCCGCATTAACGGGTTCTGTATGTATACAGCTTCATCTGGAGCATAAACTTTTTCTCTTCTGAGCTTATCTTAGTGGGCAGAGTTTCGCCCTCTCTCCTTCGGTTCTGTAAAGGTTCATGTTGACTTACGATAGGCCCTAGACATAATCCATTTAAAGAGATCACTTATATTGAGCAGAAAACAACCAACCCACTGCTTGAACCTCTCATTAATATCAAGACTTACTCAATGCCCCCAGCCCCCACCCAAAATAAGGTTTACCTATATTAATGGCCTTTCATCAAAGGACGCCAAAATGCAGCCCATTATAGAGACCTCTCTGTGGCGCCACTGGTGTGTCCTCCTCGGTATTGTCAGTCGAGGCACACTAAGACATAAAGTGACCAATCACGCCCTACCTCGGCCACGATGCTGGAGACGAACACGCTGCGGTCATATTCCCATCCGTCTAGGCAGGGTTCCGTCTCAATCCCAGAGGCGTTGTGGGTGCCGTTGTGGTCCAGGAGCTGCCACTGGGGCTGTGTGTACCGGCGGCACGGCTCCAGTTTGCCGCCCATGTCGGTGGGGATGAAGGCCCGGAGCTGGTTTGTCGATCCGCTGCCATTGCTGCCGGTCCACACCCGGCAGTGGTGATCAGGCACTCCGGCCGAGAAGGTCTGGATGAAGTTGTGGCTGGGGACGAGGAGTGCCGGGATGGTGAGCAGGGTGATGTGCAGGATCTGGAAGGTCCCCATGCCCCGCTCCTCTATGACATCGCCGAAGCCCATGGTGAGAGCGGACCCGCGCTGCCTCAGCAGCCGTTTCAGGGGGTGCGAGCTGCCGCTGTCTTCTGCGCCCTGCGCTCAGCTGATTCACCAGATTTGGGGACATATAGTCTGGTGAATGATTAATGGAGTGCAAGACAAACACGTCTAGGGGCCAATGTGTGATGGGGACGAGTGGTCTTGGAATGTGGGGCAGAGTGCACTCGAAGAAAGCCTGATATTGACCACAGAAACGCCTGCGAGGGATCCCGAGATACTGCCCGGGACCTCTGGTGCCCCTCCTGACTTGCACGTGCGGCCCACTGCTGAACAGCAGCACCGGAGGGCTGTGAACTTCACAGATCAGTAGCATTCAAGAGCGAACAGCTGTTTATACTGTAACTAAAGTGAAGGAAAAGAGGTAAAGACGTGTCCTTCAGAAGCACGTTCCACATAAAACTACCATCAAAGATCTTCAAAATTAAAAAATGTGCATTTCTAATTCCAATTTCAAAAAGCTTTATTCGACAAGAAGTCATAAAAGCACATACAAATGCAAACCACTACCACAATACACAATAAATAGTACATAGACAATACACAGAATAAAACAGTATTACATTCCATTTAGTTATTGTCGAACAAGTAAGGCTAGTTAAAATTCATATATAATACAATTAAACTTGATTCATTAAATAAAGACAGTATTACTATCGATAAGCATGATAACTAGCTAGCAGCAGATGTCAATAAAGTGCGTGTTCGAATAATCCAGGCCCACCTTAAAAATTTGGCTACAGCAATAGCGATATGGGGGGAGCAATCTGATCCTAGTATTCTTAGTGCTTCTATATGCCTCAAAGTGCCCAAGGAAGAGCAAATAGGTCCCAGCCATTTGCGACGTGGGGCAACATATTGGGGGCACACAAAAAACAAATGTGCATTTCATTAACATGCAGAAGTGTTTCCCCTTAGTACATAAGGTTATATCACTGGGTGGGGAGCCATTTATTAAAAGTAACAGTTTTCACACATGAACTTAGAATCCATCATGCCTCCAGGGCCAGACTGACCCTAGCGGGCACCGGGCGTTTTCCCGCCGGCCCTAACAAACAGCTCGGCCGCAACCCCCCACTCCCCTACAGGGTGGTCGGCCAAGCAGTTTACCAGGGCGTGTTTCGGTACCCTGTATGCCTCCCCAGCCCTGGCAAACTATACAAGAAAGTGATGGCTGAAATGCGTGCATTAATCTCAGGCTCGTCTAATTACAGGTCTGCATCCCAGTCCATCGTTATTTTGCGGACTGTACCACCTCAGTTTGAACCCAGGAATATGCAAATTAATCCCGATCCTGCTTCAACTGGGAAATCCAGACCAAACTGCGAGGCCTGGTCCTCCCTGAAACTGTACGCAAGCAACCTAGGACTGCTTTAGCCATTATTAGGGTTCACCAGAAAGGTATAGCTGGTTCCAGTGGCACAGTGTGCAGGGGACCCATGCATGAGCATACCTGTCCTACCTAGGGTGTTACACTGAAGTAACCAAAAAAGCGATGGATGGAATGCTTGAATTAATCTCAGCCACTGCTAATTCCTCGATGGTTCACTAAAAAAATATTGACCCTCAACATATCGACATACAAAAATATTGTGACCAAAACATCACTGTCAAGAGTATCGTCATCCTATGTATGCTTAAAATGGTAAGTACAAAAATATCAAAAAAAATCAGTCAATAATTTCATTGTATTCAATATCTTTTTTTAAATATATATATGCATTAAAATAATACATATTTAATACATTAAATAGTAACATTAATTTCGAAAAATAAAATAGATTTAATATATATTTGAACATGTATAACAAATAAATTTAATTTTAGAAAGTTAAACATGCATATATAATAATTAATAAGTATATATTTACATATAGTGACTTAAAAACAATTAAATTAATAATTTTAATTTATATCATCATTACTTAACAATATTAAAATATATAACAAATAAATATATTTACACATATACCATTAACATAAAATCTTCACAAAACAAACCAATCTAATTAACCCTTTGCGTGCGGGGCGTATTTTCCGCCTGTGCTGACTCCGCCTTGCGCGGGCGGAGTCATGACGGAACGGTTCCGTCATCAGCACAGCTCAACCCATGCTGATGACGGAACCGTTCTGTCATCAGCATGGAAGGGGTTAAAGAAAAATGTAAACAACGTAAAATTATTGAAATTTAGTAAACTATATTTTACGCATTAAAAACATTAATGAATACAAATATTATCATTTTAAATAAACAAAAACATAATAATATAAATAATAACATTAAATAAATTATAACATTTTACATTTAATGCATATTCCATTCCCACTAAAATGTATACAAAACTTAGCAAACCATTATAGCAAATATATAAAAAATTTACTATTCCCACTTCACGCAATGCAAAAATAATAAAACTGGGTAAAATTTACAAATCTTCTTCCAACAAATGTAACTGTAGTAAATGTGTTGGATTGCGGATAAGTAATATTTACTATAGCCATTCAAGAAAGTAAAACAGTAGGTAACCTGTTGAACTGCGGAGGGGTAAAAGTTACTATTCCCACTCCAATGGGTGCAACAGTAGGGGAAGTGTTGGATTGTGGTGGGGTAAAATTACTATTCTCACTACAGTAAGTACAACGGTGGGGAAAGTGATGGAAAGTGGAGGAGTAAAATTTACTATTTCCACTCCAGTCAATACAACTGTAGAGAAAGTGTTGGATTATGTATGGGTAAAATGTACTATCCCCAATTCATTTAGCGTAACAGTAGGGAAAGTGTTGCATTGCAGATAAGTAATATTTACAATAGCCATTCAAGCCAGTAAAACAGTAGGTAACCTGTTGGATTGAGGAGGGGTAACATTCACTATTCCCACTCCAGCTAGTACAACAGTAAGGAAAGTGTTGGATAGCGGAGGGGTAACATTTACTATTTTCACTCCAGTCAGTACAACAGTAGGGAAAATGATTGCGGAGGGGTTCAGTGAGTGCAACATTAAAAACAAACAAAATATCTTGAACAAAAAACAATGATTTCAAAAACAAAGTAAATAAAGAAAAATATGAATATGTTGAAAAATAAAAGACAAATATATTTAATATTAAAAATTAAAAAAATAAAACAAATTACAATGTTAAAAACATATAACAAAAACCTACAAATATTAATATAAATAAAAAACAAAAATCATTACATTATTTTTTTATTATTTTTTTATTAACAGCATGAAGAATACATACATACAGTTCTTGAAAGGTAGTAGGGTGCCAAAAATAAAAGTAAAGAAAGCAAGCAAGAAGGGGAAGGCAATTAAGTGACAAAACAAAATTATACATTTTCAATGCGAGATCCATCGTTAATGATAAGTTGGAAGTGGCAGATACAAAATAGGAAAAGATATAATCTTATATAAAAGTCCCCAAAAATGTTTCCATTTTCATTACTGATCGTGCGCCTCTTATTTTAGCTATTGAGGATTGTATAGTATATGTTTCTTTGACCAAAGACCACCATTCCATGGTGTGGGGTGGAGGACATGATATCCAGGCCCTAGCGATAGCTAATCTGGCAAAGGCAAGTACAATAGTTACAAAATCTTTCTGCGAACTATTCGTAATTGATGGACCTATCCGTACCATTGATGCATTGAGAGAGATAGGTCTATCAAGTTTTTGATTAAGAACCTGTTGGATTCTTAACCAAAATTCGGCCAATACAGGGCATGAGAAAAACATATGTTCAAGATCTGCCGATATTAAGTCACATTTGGGGCATTTAGCTCTATCACTAGTTGGGCCATTTAAAGACCATTTTGATATCATTTCTGGTGTGTAGTATAAGTCACATATTGTTTTATATTGTTGCAACTTTAAGCTAGAGGACTGTACTAATTTGTTAAGATCAAGGAGAGCTGTAGTAATCTGATTAGCAGTTATACTACCGCCCAGTCGTGTACTCGATTTCTCTGCTATTTTTACACAATCGTCAATTTTTTGACTACTAAGACATCTATAACCCTCACTGATTACTGACTTGATCTTATCCGAGTAAAAGCAATTCTAAATATCTGAGCCTGACATCTCCTTTACATTCATGTTACGTACAAGGTAGTCTCGAATTTGTAAGTATTTGAACCGCATGGCTTCGGTCAATTTATATAGTATCTTAAGTGTCTCAAAATCCATGAAGCCATTACTGCCATAGAGGTCACCCAAGTTTATATTCCCGAACAGGCCCAGATCTTACAGGCCCCATCATGAAATATTTCAGGAAATCCTGGGTTGCCCCATAAAAGAAGTTTGGAATGGAAAAACGTAGTCCTACATGTTGTAAGAATCGAGAGCCACATTTTAACGCTCTCTCTTACGGTCCTAAACTTTACCCTTTTGAAGTAGTTGGGGTCATTTACTTTGGCTAGAAACATGTGGGATTCCTCTCCAAACATAAATTTGTAAAAATAATAATAATTATTTGGGTTAAGTAGACTACGAAGACGACCGATAAAAGCTGCAAGAAAATATAACCTGAAGTCGGGGAAATTGAGTCCACCTTGCCTTGATGCAAGTTTGAGCAGAGCTATTGATCGACAGGCTTTTTTATATCCCCAGATATAACTGCTGAAGATTCCATCTAGTTTAAAAAAAAAAGATTATTAACACAAAGTGGAATGGATCTAAGTAAGTAAAGAAATTTGGGGAGTATTTTCATTTTGATTAAGTTAATCCGTCCAATAATATTAAGCGGCACCTTATGCCATTTTTTTATGTAAGTGCTGTTTCTCTAAGGAGTATCTCATAGTTAAGTCCGACGATTTCATTTATGTTAGAGGAAAGACTAACTCCTAGGTATATAGCTGTTCTACATACCCCTGATATCGGGGCCTGAGATTTATAGTTCATTAATATCTGTGTTTTATTTATATTAAGTTTGTATCCGGAGACCATCCCGAATCTGTTAGCCTCCTTGGTTATTCAGTGTAGAGCTTCAACCACATCCATAGAATATATCGCAATGTCAATAGCATAAGCTGTAATTTTCAGAGAGTTCTGGCCAAAATCAAAAGGGACAATTCGAGGTTGGGCCTGTAGTGCAGAAAGGAATGGTTCCATAGATAAAGCCAACAGCAAGGGTGACAAAGGGCACCCTTGCCGGGTGACCCGAGATATTATAAAACTTGAAGATGTCATCCTTGCATAGCTAATTTTAGCATTTGGATGATCGTATAAGGCTTGGATCCATCTTAAATATTTTCCGTTGAAGCCGAAGGCTATCAGTGTTGCCCAGAGATAAACCCAACCCACTCGGTCAAAAGCTTTTTCAGCCTCCAACAATATCATACCAAGTGGGGTGGAATTTACCTCCGCGACATCGAATGCTGTTATAGCCATGTTCACATGAGCTGTTGTATCCCTACCTATAACAAAACCATGCTGTTGAGGGTTAACCAGGTGTGGGATTAGTGGCGCTAGCCGTGCAGCCAAAACTTTAGCGAACACCTTTGCGTCAGTATTTATCAATGAGATGGGTCGATATGACCCACACTCATCGGCTGTTTTTTTTTATCAAGAAAAATACAATTTTTGTAGTATTCCATGAGTTACGGGCTTTTTCCTCTACGCCAATTAAATTGATTACTTGGCAGAGGAGTGGGGATAGTTCATCAGAACATAGTTTATATAACTCTACTGGTATCATATCTTCCCTGGCGGCTTTGCCCGATGGTAATGCGGCAATTGCAAATCTAATCTCGGCAATGGTTATATTCTCTGCCAAAGAATCAATTCCCTCTATTTCTCTCCTCTTTATTAAAGTTGTATCCAGATACCTTTGTATAGTGTTTATAGTAGGGTCGTCTTCTGGGGTATATAAGGCACTATAATAATTAACAAATTGTTCTAATATCTGTATGGGTTGACTTTATATCAGATTGTTAGATCCCTTAATTTTCTTTATCAATGTTTTAGCCTTATCGTCAGCAACTTTATGTGCTAAAATGCTCCCAATTTTGTCTCCGCTCTCATACTGAGATAAGTGATATTTATGTAATTTTATACTGCTTTTCTCTCTGAGAATAGCTTTCAGAGCAGCTTTGGAATTCACTAGGTTGTATCCTATTTCAACAGCAGTTTCAGAACCCTGATGCAGAGCCTCCGATAATTGATTTTCTAGTAACAGTGTGATAATTTTCTCATTTGCTTTCTTCCGTTCCGAATTCTGTCTCCAGACAAACTGTTGGGTAAGCCCCCTTATACTAGCCTTACGGGCATCCCAGACCATAGTAGGCAAAGCAGAATTGACATTTATTTCGATAAACTCTATCACATGTTTTTTAAGTGCTTCGATAAACTGCTGGCTCGATAATAGATACCTAGGGAAAGAAAATAACCTTGGACCCTGCTTTTTTTGCGAGATATTAAAAGAGATAAGAATTGGATTTTGATCAGATGTGACTCTTGGGTATATATCCATACTACTAGTCTCTAAAGTCTTATCTGAGACCCAACCCATATCGATACATGTGCAGAGTTTATGTGGTGCAGAGTAATAAGTATATCCAGCTACATTGGGGTGTATCATGCACCATGCATCTTTAATGTTATGTATACGACCTAGTTCCAGAATGGCGGCTCGAGTCCTGCACATTTGTTGAAATGACCCCCGTCTGGTGTCTGGTAGTATCTATGTCATAACTCATTATACAGTTGAAGTCCCCCATAATTATTCGCTCTCCTTCCCATTCCAACAGTTCCATATTCAGCCGATCGATAATAGTAGGGTCATCTATATTTGATCCATATATAACACAAAATAAATTTTTATGATTTTCCAAAATTAGTTGAGAAATAGCCCATCTTCCCCCATTATCAGCTGCTGTTCTGAAGAAGCTGGGATCCTCATGTACAATTTTCTTACCATTATCCAGAATCCCAGAGCAGGTCGACTGGACGTTTTTACCTGTCTTGGAACGTGGAGGGAAAATCTCTCATTAATCTAATCAAATTATCTTTACAACTCAATCGATTACCGTTCTGAAAGGATCACTGACTACTGGATACAATTAAAAGATTTATTACAAAGCCAAGAACAATTGGATGTACAGACATCTCAATATAAGGTACAAAAGATAGACTGGCACTAATACAAACATAATTCTGCGCAAGAGACTCAGACGACTCAAGATTAAGATTAACACCAACTCAAGAACCATCAGGCAAGCAATGATAGTTCCTACTTGAATTTTAGAATGCATATACAGAAAGAAAAAGATTCTTTAGTTAGACTGTCCCTACACTAAAACTGAGGAGACATCCCTACTTAACATTTCACCTAAGCAAAATAAAGGTGTCAGCAGTGGTGACTTCCAAAGAAGTACACTCACTTTTCTTAAGCAGCCTCGGCTACCGAGCTAATTCTAAGATGCTCCTTTCTACACCTTACTCTGCCATAAGTTCACAAGCTACCTACATCTTGCCTTTCCCAAGACCCCACTCTCTGACTCTGACCTACTCTTCAGGCTGGCTAAGTCCGTCTGCCTCTCCTCCCTTGGGTGCTGTCCCTATTACAAAACCCCCAAAACAGTTGACACGCCTTCAGGTACGCCCCTTTGGCAGGTGCCGATCTTAGGATTTTTCCAGCATGGCACCTCTCCACCATCGTCCGTTGTAGTGTCCTTGGGTCCCAGGCACCTTCTCCACTGAATGTTGCACTCTCAAATTCCTTGGCTGCTCCTCTGCATTCGTGCCTACCATCCTAACTCCTTACACAATGGCCCTTTCTACCTAACAAGCTACTCGACCTTGCACCTGAAAGAGAAGCACATGAGAACAGCTCCAAGCACATTCAAAGTTACATTTCAATATTTGCTGAGGATAGCCTTTCCCAAAGAGAAAACATTTTTCTTCGACTAAGGCTAACTGAAGGAAATTCAACTAGGCCTCTACCGGCTTCAGCATGTAACAGGCCTCTGCCCGTTTAAATGCATTACCAACATAACGTGAGCATTACATTTCATCATTTAAACACTATTTATAATGCAAGCAATACTCTTTCCATACTAAAAGCCTATGTTAGTTCACTCATTAATAAACGCATCTCTATTTCAATGAAGCATATCTCTGTTAATGGGACTTTTCACATGGAAATGCATTTCTATGTTAAACAGCATCGTGATTTCTTTTAAGCACTACCTTGTCAGCAATTAATGAACACCTTACTACATGCTGCACTAATTCTTAGCCTTAATGTTACATTCCTAAACTACATTAGTATGTCCTCTAAATATGCGGGTGCTGACTACTTGTGAATATGGTGCACCCCTACAAAACTTCAACTGACATGGCGCTCTCTCAGTTCCCCCCTTTGATGACCTGTGTCATCACCCACACTACACCATCCCTGAGGGTAGGAACCGATTTAAACAGAGCTTGTTGCCACTTTCCCTCTCTTGAGCAACTCCAAGTTTTTTAGACTCTGATATTGACTGTCCTGCAGTCTCCATTTGTCTCTCTTGCTCTCTCATCGTTCTTTCAAGTCTACTTGACCTGTACCACTTATATGCTCTCACTAAACCCCATAATCCAATCACACATGCCACAACTATAATAAGGGGTTTTAACACAAAGCCAAGGAAACCCTTTCCACTGTTTGCAAACCAACTTCCAACTTTCTCAAATCCCTTACCAATTTTCTCCCACACAGTCTCCTCAGTCAGATCTTCAATCTCATAATGAATCGCAGTGATGTTGCTTATATATTTCTCCAGATGCTTGTTGTTATCTGGTATATAAGTGCAACATTCCTGAACCTTCAAAAGTTTACAAACTCCTCCCTCTTTGGCTAGAAGGACGTCAAAAGCAAGACGTTTTTGTAAAACCATAGTCCTTATCGATAACATCTCACCCTCAACCAACACCAATGACTTAGCCGTGTTCATCGACAACTCATCCACAACAGTCGCCAATCTCCGTATCTTTACGTCATTCAGGATCACTCCCAAGGTGGGTATCATCGCTCCGAAAACATCACCAACAATTGCTGCTGCACTTTCACCTCGTTTCACTCTTGCATGCTGTCCACCTTCTAAGTCCTCTGTATGATATATCTTTGGGAAAATGATCGCTAGATAGCACGTCCCATACCACTTGTCAGGCAGTCTCACATAAGCATTCCTCCCGCAAACAAAGTACAGTCGGAATCACTTGCACCACGCTCTTCAAGAAATCTTTTGCATAATACTCCAGAGAAAAGGTATGCTCACATGTAGTGTGGCCTACATCCACATT
Organism: Lissotriton vulgaris; assembly: GCF_964263255.1. Lineage (NCBI taxonomy): Eukaryota > Metazoa > Chordata > Amphibia > Caudata > Salamandridae > Lissotriton > Lissotriton vulgaris. The sequence goes on along the minus strand of NC_141697.1, from coordinate 829,671,097 downwards.
CTCATAATATGTCTGTGGTCTGTGAATACACAACTTCCCTTTCTGCACTTCATCCAGAGCTATCAGACCATAACTCCCCTTTGCCTTGTGTAATCTTTCTTCATCCATCCAATCCACTTTACTCTGTCCTGAATCTCGCAACTGCTTTTGTTTCCTGTACCTGTCTTCTACCTGTTCAATACATTTCCTCTCTGTCTCTGACAAGAGGCAAGTCAAATTATGTCGGTGAGCATATGATGTGTCTAACTCTCGTGTTGGAATAAAATACGTTCCAAGCCTGTCCTCTGACTTATAATAATCATACTTGTTCAAATGCTTGTAAGCTGGTACTTCAGGGAGCACAGCATCATAATTCGAAAAGAAATACTCAAAATGGTTTCATCCATAAAATATGCTAAGCAGCAAACTACATGAAATTCCGTTTGTCAATGGAAGGTGATGGTATCTAATACCCTCATCTACTGAAGCTGGCAACTGCATGCACACATAACAATCTTTCGCATCCATCGCATCAATATACTCATACAACAACTTTGCATACGCATTAAGCTTAAAATTGCCTTTGGACAAATCTGAATGTAATCTACCACTCTCTTCTAGCAGCAAAGCATTTTCGGCTCCTATGTGGACCTCTTTCTGGCTAGGAGTGTCAGTGTTCCCTCAACCTCCACTACCTGCGTGTGGTGCTAAATACAAAACTACAACTACTAAACAACCAGTCTCCTGGACTCAGGCCGTGGCAAAGGTCACTGGAAGCCGGGACCACAGCAGCCTGCACCTGATGAGACACAGAACAGATGACATCAGCGAGTCCCTTTCAATAGTCAAGGATCAGATCATCTGTGACACTCATCAAGGCTGCCGACGGGACCGACGGTAACCTCATTGCCCTCCCCATCAGCACTTCATGAGGTGAAAGACCTGTTCTCCTGTCTGGGGTACTGCGCGTGCTCATTAACACCAACGGCAAGGTGTCTGGCCACTTTAGGGACGTAGATGAGCACACCTTTGCCATTCGGGCCTTCAAAGTTCCATTTATCTGCTCCACTATCCCAGAAGCCTCTGGACGATAGGTACAATGAAGTCTCTGATCGATGTTCAGTGCTGTGCAGAGCATTTTCATGATCTCACTATGAAAATGAGTCCCTCTGTCTGATTCCAAAGAGGTTGGAATCCCGAACCTAGGTACAAGTTTCCTCAACAATAGCTTAGCTACTGTGAATGTATCGCACCTACGTGTTGGGTATGCCTTGACCCACCTGGAAAACACACACACAACCACTAAGATGTACCTCAAATTGTTGCACCTGGGCATCTCAATGAAATCCAATTGCAGTCTGTTGAAGGGCCCACCGGACCTCCCAATGTGACTCATGGTGACTGCAGTTCTCTTTCCAACATTCATTTGTTGACACGAAACACACCTCTGAGACACAGCTTCTGCCACTGCATGGAATTTTGGGTTGTACCATGTTTGCCTGAACACCCGCACCATTGCATCCCTTCCCAGATGCACTGCACCATGAATCTGTCGTGCCATCGGACTCAACAACTCATCCGGCAATACTGCTCTTCTGTCATTTGAGACCCAAATATCCACGTCTCCCTTCACACATCCAGAATTGATCCACACATTCTTCTCATGGTCTGACACCTGTTCCTGCATATTCTTCAGCTCATCCTAAGTATCAACCATTTCAAGCATCATGTTTAACTTGGTTCTTTCCTGTATTCCCTCTACAACTTGTTCAGTAAATGAGTAACCTTGTTCGGCACAGAAACGTGCAACCTCATCCGCATAGCGGTTTCCCAGCGACACGAAATCTGTCCCTTTACTGTGAGCAGTACACTTTACAACAGCTTTTTTTCTGGGACATTGCAAAGCCTCTAAAAGCAACCTGACAAATTCCCCATTCCTGATGGGGGAACCAGACGATGTCATGTAACCTCTCTGGGACCACAACTGTCCGAAATCATGAACCACACCAAACCCATACTGGCTGTCGGTATAAATTGTGATCCGAATTTTGTCTGCTGCCAAGCAGGCACGCGTCAGAGCAATTATTTCAGCTACCTGAGCGGAGTAAACTCCTTCCAGGCATGCAGCTTCAACAACTCCTGTAATGGTACACACAGCAAACGCTGCTCTCAATTGACCAACACTGTCTCTTACACATGAACCATCAACAAAGACAATTTCGTCAGGGTCAGTCAACGGTTCATCAACAATGTCAGGTCTCTGTTTGGTGCACAATTCAGTCACATCTAGACAATCATGGTCCTCACAATCGTCATCTAGTGTGTTTGGCAACAGCATCAAAGTGGCAGGATTCAAAACAGAGCACCTTCTAAGGGTCACATTCTCCGCAGCAAGTATAACCTGCTCGTAGCGTGTGAGCCTGTTGTTCATCAGGTGCTGCGTCTTGGTCCTGGTCATTAGCAACTCCGCTGAATGAAGAACATACACCGTTAATGGATGACCCATCACAATACTTTCACACCTCTCAATGCTGACACCTGTTGCAGCAACGGATTTGAGGCATCCGGGCAACGCTGCAGCTACTGGGTCTAGAGTAGCTGAGAAGTAGGCAACTGGTCTACGGGCACCTCCATGTCCTTGCACTAAAACTGCTAATGCACATACTTCTCGCTCACAACAGAACAGTGAAAATGATTTGTTGTAGTCAGGCATTCCCAGCGCTGGAGCGCGACATAAGTTCTCTCGCAGGTCAAGGAAAGCTTTCATACAGTTGTTGTCCCATGGTACCGGATCACTCACATCCTTGTGCGTCAGTCTCTGCAAAATTTTCGCCTTCAGGGAGAAGTTGACAATCCACTGGCGGCAATAGCCAACCATCCCCAGGAACATCCTAACTTCCCTCTGGGTTGACGGCACCATCATATTCATGATTGCCTCAATTCTGTCGGGTGACACCTTCCTCTTGCCTTTCTCAATTCTGTGACCCAGATACTGCACTTCAGTCAGACAGTACTGCAACTTGTTCGGCGACACCTTGTGTCCATTCTCTGCCAAATGGTTCAACAGGGCAATGGTATCAATTCTGCATGCATCCTCCGTTTCTGACGCAACAAGGAGATCGTCTATGTACTGTACAAGAACGGAGTTCTGCGGCAGCACTAGACTCTCAAGATTCTTTTTCAATATCTGATTAAAGATCGATGGACTCTCTGTGTACCCATGAGGGATACAACACCACGTGAAGACACGATTTTCCAGCTTAAACGCAAAAAGAAATTGGCTCTCTTCGTGCAATGGAATGGAGAAGAAAGCCTGGCAAAGGTCTATCACAGTAAACCACTAAGCTTGACACGGAATCTGAAACAGTATCACTGATGGATTCGGTACCACTGGACAACAGGGAACAGCTATGTTGTTTATTCACCGCTGGTGCTGCACAATCCTGAACTTCCCGCTGGGTTTCTGCAAACCCATTATCAGGGAATTACATGGACTGCTCATGACCTCTTTCAGTATTCCCTGCTTAATCATGGACTCGATCACAGGCTTTATCCCTGCAAACATTTCTGGTGTCAAATTATACTGCGGTGTTCTAGGGAATTCAGCATTTTGCTTCACCTGAATCTTGACTGGCTCAACTCCTTTAATTAATCCAATATCTTCCCCTGTGAAGTCCCACATCTCCCGTGAGACTGAGTCTCTCAAGTCAAGTGGAAGTTCTTTCACAGTCAAAGCAGGGTACATTTCTATGCACACATGCTGGTTTGCAACCTTAAAGGCAGCATTGTCATCATTCATCTGCAGTTCCACTCCCTTAGGGGTGCAATAGATAGTACAATTAAGCTTGAACAGGAGATCCCTCCCTAGCAAACACACAGGACTCGAATCACACACCACATATTGGTGTTTGTCCCTGAAATTTCCTATCTTCACAGGAATTGGTTTGGTCAAAGGATTTGTCATTTTCCTGTTAGCAACACCTACAACTTGGATTGTCTGTCCCGAGAGGGGTAGGTTAGGAACTACTGCAGATCTTACAGTAGAGCGGGTAGCACCAGTGTCAACCAAAAAGGTGGTAGGGTAACCGTCATCATCAGCTTCTACAAACTGTCCCCTCTGGTCTACCTCCAGGACTGCCCCAAGTGTACAGTCCTCCTCCCCTCTCAGGCACCCTCATGCCAACGGGTCAAAGTAGCAATCATCACCTTCAGCCAAAAGAGTCATCTGCTTGTAAACCTTAGTCCCTGACGAGACCTTTGATAGCTGGGGAACCTGGACCCGAGGGGTTGAAGTCCCCCTTTCATCGTCTTAGTCTTTGCTACTGCTGTTGTGGTCACCTGAGGAACCTGAACCTCCTCTTCCTCCTCCTGTTGTTCCATATTCGCCGGATTAAAGGGACACTTGCATCTCCAGTGTCCAATCTGATGACACTGGTGGCATTGAGTAGTCTTCTTCAGTGTTGCCAAATCTACCCTAGGTCTCGAGTCATCACCATTTCCCTTCTTCTGGCCACCCTGTTTCCTCCCCAAGGTTCCACCCCCCGACTGGGCCTGGCCTCCCTTGTCAGTTGATGGCATCTGAACCATCATTAGCTTATTCTTAAGCTTTTTAGTCCTTGACTCTATTTAATCACTGCAGTACCTGGCGCACCTCAAGATCTCATCCAGCGGCTGGTTCTGCCAACAAATTAGATGCTGCTGAATCATAAGACAGATCTCAGGCCTCAATCCCAGAACGAACTTCGACACAAACTGTCCCATGTCCTTCGGGTCCATCACATCCAACCCACTGTATTTCTTAAAAACCTGCAGCAATCGCTAATAGTACTCATGCACCGTCTCCTTGGGCTCCTGTGTTTTCCCGTCAATCTTCACCCAATCTACATCCTGTGGTGGTACCTTAGATTTCAACCACGTAATCACCTGCTCATATTTTTTCATTACAAGAGGTGAGGATCCATTTTTGGCAGCATCTCGCTCTGGCTCCACAGTGGGCCACTCAACACTGACCTTACATACACAAATCCCCTGGAACCACAATATCAAACAATGTGTTCAAATCAATCCACAGCACTTTCGAGATCTTAACAAACCTCTCTACCTGTTTGTACCACTCTACTGGGCTCTCCCGCAACTTCGGGAAATCATTCGTGAAGGCAGCCAAATCTCCCCTACTCCAGGGCACATGCACATAACCCCCGTGAGCCACCTCCCTCAAGGGGTATGCCTCCATCCTCGCAATTCCTACTACCGGAGGGGGTGTCCCGATAGTACTCCTAACACTCTTTTTCTTTGACTATTTTTTTTCCCATTTGTGAAGCTTGTTCCATGCTCGTATCCCTATATTCAGTTCTCTAATATGGGTCTTCAGTCCGAACACTCTCTTCTCTTCTAAATCCTGGTCAGTATATTGCAAACTGTGATTACCCTGCAACATTTTTGACAAGTCCACATCATATTTAGTTGCTAATTCAGTCAATTTCTCATGGGTCGACCTGGCTTTTCAAGTCATATCCTTTGCTACAAACAACAGCTCATATGGTTCATAAAGTTCAATTCTTTCTAACAGCAAATTTCCTTCCACAATTTCATCCACTTCTGCTTTCAGCCGCATCACATCAATCCTCCTCGTCTTTATTGCAGCTCTCAATGTACCTTGACCAGATGTCCCGCTTAATTCCCTGCAATCACTGTCCTGTCCCCTGCGCCTACTCTCTTCAGGAGTGTTGTGAGGAACCATTATATTCTCCGGGCTCCCACGGTCCCAATCCTCTCTCAACCTGTCATGCTGAGCCCCCACAACTGTCTCCCATGACCTCAAATCTGGCCTCAATTCTCCAAGAGACTTCGGCCTTGGTCCTCTCAGATCCATAGGTCCTCTCGATGAATCTGCTGTCGCTGGTAACGGAGTGCTCCATTTTACAGGCCTTGGCAGTTGGCTCAATCCTTCCACCATACTATGCCTTTCATGATTAACACTCCCTCCCAGGCCTAATATTGGCGGACCCCAACTTTGTGCCTGTTCTGGGTTATATACCAACACCATGGGACCAATAGTAACCGGTACTGTAAGAGCATCCGGCAACCTCTGGGAATTGACATACTTCATGTTCTGTGCCTCTCCTGCCGAGAACTTTCCCACTACTTCCACCGTAGGAGGCATTTGAGGTGTCTTTGCTTCCTCCACCGGGGCTGATCTCTCCTCCTCTACCTCAGGATTATATGAAGGTGGTCTCTCCGACAACAGTCTTTCTATCAGACTATCCTCCGTCTCACTGTTGTCATCCTCAGTATTTCTTTTCTGCGCATCCCCTGTATTGACCAACAGCGGGTACAATCTGTCCCCTTCAATTGTCTGCACTCTCCATCTCTTTTGCAATGCATCCCATCTCGGATCTTGGACTACCCTGACTGATCTCTTCACTCTTTCCTGTCGTCTGTCCCTGTTCCTGTCATGCGCTGCCCTAATCCACGCATTCAATGCCTCAAACTGTGTCAGTCTAGGCAAGGGTCGCAAGGAAGACATAATCGCTTTCAACTGATACAACACCTCCAATCTGAATGTTCCGTATCTGGGGAAAGTCCACTCCTCATTTCCGTCAGTCATCTTGCACCAGTTCTCAAGCCACAATATAGTGTGTAACCCGACATTCGTAGCCATGTAATGAGCTGGAGTACCTTCGGGCGGGGCTTCTTCTCCCCCCCCCCGGGGTTCTAACTTCTTTTCACTTCTGAACAAATCTCGCAAACCCTTAAAACATTTAATGCTGAAACCTCCTTTATTTCCTGATGACAATCCACCAATCCCAGCGCGGCTTCACACCAACCGCCCTATCCCAGCGCGGCTCCTTCTCACTTCACTCGCCTCCACTTCGCAGCAGCTCCCCTCCTTCACAATTTGTCTCTCGCTCAGTCACGCGTCCGAATCATACACTGGAAATGACCACTTCCGACCAAGCAATCACTTCGCTGACTGTACGTCCACAGTCTGAATGTACGTCCTCAGTCGCGTAATTGTCACCGCACTGGCAACTGTCTGTCCACGAAACGACCAGACAATCACCTCACTGATAGGTTACTACCACAAAGCAACTCACGACCAGCGTCAGTTACTCACGCACTCACACATTCGTTCCCCCTATCTCGATCCTGCGGGCAATCGATGGTACCTCACGATTCCCTTAACAATGGTCGACAATTACAATAGGCGTGCGGTACACCTGAACCACTTAAGCTACTCCTTGAGCCTAAGATTTTCCTGGGCTGCGCGCGTTCACATCCTGATCTCCTTTCACACAACAGGCATTCAAACTCTGCAAGACATTACAACACAAAGCACAAACATAACCCCGCAATCTAACAACATATAACCCTGTTCATACTCACTCTGCTAGGAACTGCTGCTTTCCGCCGCACCGTCACCCTCCGTCCGTTTCCATGGAACGCCGTCTTCCACCATCAATCCGCTGAACCTCTATCACCTAATCTCTAGGGGCCTCAGGGTACACTTACCCTGATCTAGATTTCCCCTCGCTCCAGAAGGAAAACCATCCTCTATAGCTACCAACTGAAAAAGCTGGGATCCTCATCTACAATTTTCTTACCATTATCCAGCATCCCAGAGCAGGTCGACTGGACCTTTTTACCTGTCTTGGAATGTCGAGGGAAAATCTCTCATTAATCTAATCAAATTATCTTTACAACTCAATCGATTACCGTTCTGAAAGGATCACTGACTACTGGATAAAATTAAAAGATTTATTACAAAGCCAAGAACAATTGGATGTACAGACATCTCAATATAAGGTTCAAAAGATAGGCTGGCACTAATACAAACATAATTCTGCGCAAGAGACTCAGACGACTCAAGATTAAGATTAACACCAACTCAAGAACCATCAGGCAAGCGATGATAGTTCCCACTTGAATTTTAGAATACATATACAGAAAGAAAAAGATTCTTTAGTTAGACTGTCCCTACACTAACTCTAAGGTGACATCCCTACTTAACATTTCACCTAAGCAAAATAAAGGTGTCAGCAGTGGTGACTTCCAAAGAAGTACACTCACTTTTCTTAAGCAGCCTCGGCTACCGAGCTCGTTCTAAGATGCTCCTTTCTACACCTTACTCTGCCATAAGTTCACAAGCTACCTACATCTTGCCTTTCCCAAGACCCCACTCTCTGACTCTGACCTATTCTTCAGGCTGCCTAAGTCCGTCTGCCTCTCCTCCCTCGGGTGCTGTCCCTATTACAAAACCCCCAAAACAGTTGACACGCCTTCAGGTACACCCCTTTGGCAGGTGCCGATCTTCAGATTTTTCCAGCATGGCACCTCTCCACCAACGTCCGTTGGAGTGTCCTTGGGTCCCAGGCACCTTCTCCGCTGAATGTTGCACTCCCAAATTCCTTGGCTGCTCCTCTGCGTTCGCGCTTACCATCTTAACTCCTTACACAATGGCCCTTTCTACCTAACAAGCTACTCGGCCTTGCACCTGCAAGAGAAGCGCATGAGAACAGCTCCAAGCACATTCAAAGTTACATTTCAATATTTGCTGAAGACAGCCTTTCCCAAAGAGAAATCATTTTTCTTCGACCAAGGCTAACTGAAGGAAATTCAACTAGGCCTCTACCGGCTTCGGCATGTAACAGGCCTCTGCATGTTTAAATGCATTACCAACATAACGAGAGCATTACATTTCATCATTTAAACACTATTTATAATGCAAGCAATACTCTTTCCATACTAAAAGCCTATGTTAGTTCACTCATTAATAAACGCATCTCTATTTCAATGAAGCATATCTCTGTTAATGCGACTTTTCACATGGAATTGCATTTCTATGTTAAACAGCATCGTGATTTCTTTTAAGCACTACCTTGTCAGCAATTAATGAACACCTTACTACATGTTACACTAATTCTTAGCCTTAATGTTACATTCCTACACTACATTAGTATGTCCTCTAAATATACGGGTGCTGACTACTTGTGAATATGGTGCACCCCTACAAAATTTCAACTGACATGGCGCTCTCTCAGTTCTGACAACATCAGTTTTAAATGATTTCTGTTTCAAGATAGCTACTCCTCGAATTGAAATATTAAGTGCTGAACAGACTAACACGTCATAGCCCAGCTGCCCCAACAGTTTCCGATCTTTATGAGATATGTGAGTCTCGGAGAGTAATGCTAATTGAGGGTTATACATTCTTAGCTCCTCATACACTAATCGTCTCTTATTTTTACTATTGAAACCTGCTACGTTCCATGCCATACATCTCAATCAATACATCCTATTGATATTTTTTCCCCTTCTACTTTCCTCCATCCAATTGCCATCTCCCCACTACCATTTTTCACAAGTCTCATTCTCATGTTGTTATTTTCAAGAACTTTTCCACCAACAAAAACCCAACCCGCCCTATTGACAATCACCCTGTGCCCCACCCCTTTGTCCCTTAGGAGAGAATACCCCTCTATCCCTTGCTGCCACTGGTTAGGCAGCGTTACAGAGTAGCAGCCTCGGAGGTCCCCCCTACATCCCACCCATAGATGCTCAAAAAAAAGAAAAGAGAAGAAAAGCTTGTCCAAGCATTCTTTATAAATTGTAGTTATTATGACTATAAAAAAAGAACTATAGAGGAGATGCCAGATTTGCAAGAAGAAACAAAAAAAAAACCCTGATTAGGAAAATTAAACACTGAGCAGATCTGGTCCGATTAGATATGCCTCTCATGAAGGTATCTATGCAACACAAGGTTGCGGAATACTTATCTTAGACAGACTAACCAAAGATATTTACTACTCCTTCATTACTTCAAGATGCTAGTTTAGAGAGTGCCAACTAAGCTTGCCGTCTGTAAAGAAGTATGTGTGACCCCTTTTTATTACTTTTAAATGAGCAGGTTCTTGAAGAAAAGCTTGCCCCCCCAAAGACTTAAACGGGTCTATAAACTGACGCAGTTTCCAGCGTCTTTCCATTGTTGCCTTACTTAGGCCCGACCGCACAAAAAAGGAGACAGACTCTATTGTGACTGGGGTATTGGGTCTAGCTTTCATTGAGACTGCCTGTCTTAAAAGAAAATTCCCAAAATAAATAAAAAATGGGCGAGGAAATTGACCCCCATTGTTTCTCTGATTAAAAGGTAGTCTGTGAACCCTTTGAAGTTGCGAGTCCCAATCCCAGTCAGATAGATCAGGGAAAGCCTTTTGAAACAGCTGTACAACATATGCTCTCGGGTCTGCCCCTTCAGACCCTTCTGGTATTCCAAAGAGTCTGAGATTTTGTCTCTTTTGCCGGTTCTCCAGGTCCTACAGCTTGCTCTGTAAAGTCCCAATCTGACCTGATGTGTATCCACCAAGTCCCAGGGCGGGCAGATATCCCCTCAACCCCTACCACCCTTTGTTGCAGTTCTTCAATCTCCTGAGTTATTCCACCCAGCTTCCCAGCCATCTCCTGAAAAGACTGTTGTAGTTTGTTGTTATCTTCCCTCAACTGCAAAAAACTTTGCTGCGCTTCTTGGCGATGGTCGGTCAGTGTCTGTAATATCAGGGTGAGTGGAGAGGTAGCATCTATTAAGTCATTGGAGATAGTAGCACAGATTGTCTTGGCGTTACTTATAGGAGAAATTGTAGGCAGAATGGTCGCTTGGGCAGTATCGGGGATAATGCTCTGATTGTTTCCCCCAGAATTAGGTGAGGTCATCGAGAAGCTAAAGTCTGGTTTGTTTCTGATGCTGCCAGGTTCATGGCTACCTTCGTGGTAATAGAAGAGGGTACGGAAGGCGTAGATTTAACAGGTGGTAGACGAGGTACATTAGAGCCATCAGCCAGAGGCAAGCTCCTAGAGCAGTCTCCTTCTGTAGGGCTGGTGCCAGAAAGACGTAGCGCCATATTCTTAACCCCACCTTTTGCTTCAATCCATTTGCGAAGAGGGCTTCTGTCAGCAATAAGTTTACCTCGTAGTTATGAGGTGGAAATAGAGTTGTTAGCAATGTTAGCAATATTGAGATTTTTCTTTCCTTTCTTTAATTTATTATTTGCTTTACTCTTTTCCTTTTTACAGCCTGAGAGCCTAGTTGCATCTCCCGTTTCTACTTCTTCAGAAATTTCTTCATACTCATCGTTGGAGCATATTTCGCCCTCTTCGCCAGGAGCATTAGGCATGTCGCCAGTGCCTTGGGGGGTTCTCTCTGTCAATAAATGCCTCCCTGAGTGATCGTCTTTGTCGCCAATAGTGGATAAGACAGAGGGAGAAACCGGGTTAGATGTTTTAAGTGTTTCCGTCTTGGTCTGATCTAAGGAGCTTTCTGACACGTGCATTTCTGATTTGTCCGATGACACAGTGCATGACATTGTACATACTTACACTTACATTGATTATTATTCCCTGATCAAAAGTTTTCGATTTGCCCGTATAATCAAGCTTACCGGGTACCTTCTGACATTTCTGACCCCTCAAAGAAGTGTCATTTATTTTGGCTGTTTTGTCGCCCATTACAGACTTCACAGCATTAGTAGTATCTAACTGTTTTACTAATGGGGTATTAGTGTTAGAGCGGTTGTTTGTAGACTGAGCAGAGCTAGTAACAATATTACCAATCTTCACAGGGGTGCAGGTGGCATTCAAGGAATCACAGAGGTGTCTTTCTGTGTGAACATTGTCTCCTGTCGCAGACCTTTCATCATTTAGAACAAGAAACACTGAGCACGGATCAGCGGCTTACCGTGTTGCTGTTCCTCCTTCCCTGATAGAGATGGTGCCATGACTGCCAAATCCGCCTTTGTGGCTAAAGCTGTTGTCGTGGCATCCGCAGTGTCAGTAGCCCCAGTAACTGCAGCCTTCCCTGCTCGCGTCCCCCGAGGAAGATTCTTCGGTGCCATCCCAAAACGTGTCGCTGAAAGCAGTGTAGCTGTGTCACCGGCCAAATGCACTGCCGCCAAGGCAGCTGGAGCCGAAGACGGAGCTGCCGAAACACACAGACCCGACCGGCCGAGCCCGAACCAATCGAGAAGCCTCGGGAGCAGCCTCGGGAGCCTCAGGAGCAAACACAGGATCACCAACCAGGCGGCCAGAAACAGCCTCTCAAGACCAGCAGCCCGAGCAGCCAGCAACCGATGAGACACAGGTCCCACAGCCCTGGAAAGCAGGGTAAAACTATCGGTTTCGCCTCTCTTGACAGCTCTCTTTTCCTAATTTTGCAGTATCACATTAGACGCATCACAGGAGGGTGCGGGGAACCTCCGGCTCGCTGCAGCTCCGCGGCAGCTCAGCCCACCATCTTGCTCCTCCCCCTTCAAAAATCAAAAATCATTTCAAAACAAAAAATTATTATTACTTCAAAATTATTTATTAACAAAAAATATTTATTACATAAATTTAATTTGGTTACATCCGGCCCTATAACCCCACAAAACACACAACCTGCACCTAAAACTTAACTGTAAAAAAATATTTACACTATTAATGTAAATATTTATCAACACACTCATTTAAATTCATTATTCTTTAATTGATAATTAATTATAATTAATGTACCTACCACAAGATACCCCCATAAAACACACAACACACTCGTAACATTCAGCAGAAAATTCTTTACACAAGTAACATAATTAATAATCCATTTAATATTTAATATTAATGACAACGTTGATTATCAATTACTTAAAAGCAATTTACTTCCCGCCCCATACCCTTACAAAACCCACAACCCACATCTAAAATTAAAAAATAATAATATAAGTGTGCAATTAATATAATTATTTAATATTTAACCACATAGTATTGATTAAAAATGAAATATTAGTTCATTAAAATGTAATACTTCCCATCCTTTAACGCTATAAATCACACAACACGCACCCCAAAAAATTACACAATAAAAACAATTAATTATCAGTTAATGGATTAATATTAAGAGCTAATTATTAATTAAAAATAAATTCCTTCCCACCCTTTCCCCTATTACCCCACAACCCGTACCTAAAATAAAATACACTATTAACATAATTAATCATCAATTATAAAATTAATTTATTTAATTAACAACAAATTATTAATGCATTAAAAATAAATTACTACCCAACCTTTACCCCTATAAACCTCACAACTCGCAGATAAAATGTACTTTAAAAAATTATTATTACAATTCACATAATTAAATATCAATTAAATAAAGAATATTAAAATAAAAATAAATATTAATTTATTATAATTAAGGGCCTAATTACGATATCGGACACTGTTGCGGTCTGTAACTGATCGACCATAGGTTGGTGGTTACGACCACTGGATTTGGATGCGACCGCTCTATGGGCGGTCGGAAACATCCTTTTCCCAATGGCAGCTTGTGCAGTGGGTGGAAAAAAAGGCCAGCAGCACAAGCTGCCATTGGGAAATAGATGTTTTTAATCATCCTGCACCGTGTGGCAGGCACTTACCTTAAAATCGATATTCTTGACATCGATATACTTGCTGAAGATATTTCCATATTGTGAGAAGTTGGCCTGGTATATAATGCTCACTAATTCTAGTGATCACTTTGTACCATGCCAAGCAACCCTTATGATGATTGGTTGTAAGTCAACCTTATAGACCAGTTATCCTAGTGGTAACGTGGACAAAGCAGTCTTAGGCTAAACTCTGAAAGGCATGTGAAGCCAGCTGTATTACCATACACAACCCCCTTGAATACCAAATGAAAGGACACCACACAGATATATATTGGGCTCCGGCGGGAGGCGGCGGCAAAGCAGATATATATATATTGAAAATATATATTGGTTTATTAACTAAAAGTATCCCCTGGACTCTTTATGAGCACAGAAGCACAAACGTTAAACACAGGACAGTTTAAAATACACAAAAGTTGCACAATATGGATGAGCCCTAGGGGCCACCTAAACCATATACTAAGAAAGTGGTATAAGAGATACCAATCTGAAAGGAAACAGGCCTAGGGCCTTGGGAATCGCTGGAGCTGATCGGGACTAGCAGTGACTAAGTCGGGAAAGGCCCGCAGGACTCGGGTGCAGTGTTTAAAGTGCACGCACTCACCAATGCAAAGTCTATGGTGCGTAAAAAGTACAAAGTTAGTTAGTTAGTTCGGAACCTTCCGCTGAACCTAGAGGAACAAAACTTAAGACACAGACCATAGAGGTGTGCACCAGTGTAAGAACACCGGCGTTGCAATGTTACCTCACCCACAGGAAGTGGGTGTACAGGGTCGAAGTGGCGTCGGGTTTTGACACGCAGGTTCTTGGCGCTTGAAGCTGAAGATGCTGCAGGCGATGTGAAGGAGAAGTGTCCGGTGGATCCAAGGGTGGATCTGAAGTGGTGAAGACCTGAAAGCAGAGGGGACAATGTTCAAAGTCACTGACCAGTGACCACCGTGGAACCAGATTGGAACCAGGCAAAGTCGGGTGCAAACAGGTGATCAGGGGTTGCACCAGTGTAAGAACACCGGCGTTGCAATGTTACCTCACCCACAGGAAGTGGGTGTACAGGGTCGAAGTGGCGTCGGGTTTTGACACGCAGGTTCTTGGCGCTTGAAGCTGAAGATGCTGCAGGCGATGTGAAGGAGAAGTGTCCGGTGGATCCAAGGGTGGATCTGAAGTGGTGAAGACCTGAAAGCAGAGGGGACAATGTTCAAAGTCACTGACCAGTGACCACCGTGGAACCAGATTGGAACCAGGCAAAGTCGGGTGCAAACAGGTGATCAGGGGTTGCTACTCTCTGCAGCCACGTGGACACGAAGAGGTCAAGGACATCCAGGAGTCGATCACAAGCTGTCCCACGACAGTTCTAGCTGATGGCGGTGTCGGCGACTTGATTGAAGCAAACAGGCCTTGGCTAATGCAAGCCATGGGGAAAGTGAAAAAGGCTTATTACTACGACCAGCAAGGTCAAAGCGGGTGCTCCTTTCTACAGAAGCGAGGGCAGGTCGGGAGCAACCAGACCCGCAGTGTAAATTGTAGTTTTCGTCGCCAAGATGGCCGCTGACCACGTGACAAGTGGCCGGGATGGCGAGTCGAGTGGCACAAAGCAAAAGGGCCCCACGCAGATCGTGGAGATGCTAGAGGGCTGATCTTTGGTGCAAATGCTGCTCGATTGTTGGGCTTCTCAAACCCCAAAGCACAGAGTCGAGGGGGCCTCGGGTGCTGCGCAGTCAGCGTCTTGGGGTTCTTCCAAGATGTCCGCTCCCACGTCTCTCGGTGCCTCCACGGGTCCCTTCTTTGCAGGGACTGTGGATCAGGCTGTGAGAAGTCTGGGAAGCTGAGTCTTGTCAGGCTCTGCACTCGGGCTCCGGCGGGAGGCGGCGGCAAAGCAGACATTGAGGTGCTGGGTGGTGCCTGTGTTCACAGGGTGGCCCCTCCTAGGCCACAAGGGAGATGCTCTTCAGTCTTCTATTCATCAGAAAGTCAAAGTCCAGTCGTCTTCTTAGTTTAAAGTTGATTTCAGGATGATCTGCTGTGCAATGGCACTGCTCCCACTTGAGAGAGCCTGCAAGGTACAGCCCCTTTCCTTTGTCCAGCTCCTCGCCAGGCCTGGGTCTGGAAAGTCCCAGGACCGGTTTGGACTGGCTTATGCACGGGGACACCTTGTGTGCCCCGGGCATGTCTCAATCTATTCAGCCCTGTCCTACCCAATACACAAAACCCTGTCTGGGGTGGTGCTCGCACCTCCCAAGGCAGGAAACCCTTTGTCCAAGCCTCCCTCGCTGGAAGGACTCCCAGCAGCAGGAGGTCAGAATTGTGTCTGTGGTGGCAGCATCCATTTTGTGATGCTGAGGCTCTGGTTAACTTTAACCGGGGTTAAGGCTACACACATGTCGTGTCCCTCTAGAAGGGTGGAATGCTATCCCCGTCGACAGAACTGTCGAGGGGATAGTATTCCAATTCGTATGACACCTTACTCGACATGTTTTGATAAAGCCAAACCAAAGATAGCATATAACCGCGAGGATTATAATGCACTTAAGAGTATATGGTATGGCAATATCCCAGAACAGCTTAGGGAGTGGTTCCCGACAGCTGCAGACAGGCTCATCTCATGCTAGAGCACCATCTCACATATTTCCAAGCATTCTTCCTCCAGGATTGATGAGGCCTTCCATAGGAGTGGCTGATAGGAACATATGTGTCCAGTTTAAGGTCAGATATAGGGATACTATACCTAAGTAAGAGGTGATTACACCAACTTACCCCAGCTGAGTGATCAGCCAGTTGTGTCAAATATGGAGGCCAGGCCAGGGGTGGCACAATACATGCTGCAGCCCCTGGTAGGCCTTGGCTACACCTATGCCCTGGGTACCTATGGTACACTGTTACAGGGGCCTATAAGGTGAACCAATTCCAATTGTGTTATGCACCTAAGGTACATGGAGTCCATTTTAAGGAGAGAGCAATCAGCCTGGGGCCCTGAATAGCAGGATCCCAAGTCAACTAAGTCAAAAACCAGCTAAACACCAGGCAAAAAGTTTGGGGGTAACCATAGTCAGATATCCACCTTCCTACACATATCACAATATTTTCACTCAATATTCTGGTCAATATTTTGTCTCAATACCTACTCAAGACCCCATTCCAGTCCATCAGTATTATGCCTTCTATGCCACCTCAGTCTGGACCCAGCCATATCCAAATCAGTCTTGACCCTGCTCCATTGGGAACAGTCCAGCCCAGACTGCCAGGCCAGGCAATGCTTAATTTGTTAAAACATAAGGGCCAGGGCCTTTCTTGTGAATAGAGGAACTATTGAACTTTTCAGTTAACATTTTTTTTGGTTTTTCTTCACTTCACACGTAGAGTTCTTGTATTTATCTTCCCTTCATTTTCATGAGGTAAGATTTCTCTTAATTGGACAAATCAGCCAACTTGTGTTTCACCTTTGTGGGCTGATATGCCTAAAGCTTTTTAAAGGCTGAAAGTCCACTTTACCATCTCCAGTGTCGTGTAATTCCTACAAATCAGAAGGATCTGCACATTGTTTGGACAATATAAACTAAGGGCTTGGTGTCAAGACTGATTCCAGACAACCTCCCAGGATATGTTTGCCTATAGACCAGCTAGCTCACA
Source organism: Lissotriton vulgaris (assembly GCF_964263255.1). Taxonomy (NCBI): domain Eukaryota; kingdom Metazoa; phylum Chordata; class Amphibia; order Caudata; family Salamandridae; genus Lissotriton; species Lissotriton vulgaris. Next base: position 829,654,037 of record NC_141697.1, on the reverse strand, counting down.
GTGCCACCGTAATCTCCCCAAAACTACCAGGGGGTGAATGGTTTCTGGCAACCACTGAACATGACAACCCTGACCCCCAGGGATCGTGGAAACAGTACAGAACTTTAGCTCAGTCACTCGTGCTTGCTTTCACTCAGAGAAGTATACAGAATACACAGTGGGACTTTTTCAATATATTTATTCAACCAACGTTATTCTTGTATAAAATACATGTGCTGCAATGATTAGGAGACAGAAGTAAATAAAGGAGATTACAAGCACCGAAAGAGTGAACAGTAGATAAATTTCTACCATGCTGCAGAAGCAATGAATATATGCTGGCATATATGCAAAATATGGTAATCTAACATACTTCTACAATGGGCACCCTACTCTGAGTGTACCTAGAGTGTGTAAGGGTGTAGAGACAAGAATCCTCCCAAGGGTCGATCCAACCCCATTATCTGATAGGCGAGAGTGAAGGACCCCGTCTTGGTCTCGAATTAGACACCCCTCAGGGAATGTCAGACCAGTGCGTGGTGATTTCTCAGCATGCAGAAACCTTCGGTGTCAGCAGAAGTGCCTCCTCTACCAATCTATCTGGATGCCTATTATTCATAATAAAAAACAGCCTTCGCAATGTGCCCATTAGATTAGCGATGTTTTGTATATGTAGATAGCACTGTCGCCCAGTGAATGAGATAGGACAACTTTTGTACATAGTGCGTAGAAAGGTCTAGTCCATGAAGTTCAAGACATTGTGGCAATGTTGTGTGAAGCTGGATGTGTAAACAAAGTAAGCATGGGCGAATTTTGCGAATTTGCTATCCGCGAATTTGCGGATTTGCGAATTTGCAATCCGCAAAATTCGCGAATTCGCGCGAATTTGCGGATTTTTTATTTTTGCGTGTTCGCTGGTGTTCGCGGGTGTTCGCGTGGAACTTTGCGAATTCGCGGGGCGCTTTGCGTGTTCGCGGGTATTTTTTTGCCTGGTTCATCACTGCCACCCTCTCGTTTTTTATGCCCTTCTGCCCTCTGTACCACTTGTTTTTGTGCCTTTCGCCCTCTGCCCCACTCTTGTTTGTGCCCTTTTGCCCTCTGCCCCACTGGTTTCTGTGCCCTTCTGCCCTCTGCCTAACTCATGCCCTCTGTCCCACTTTGTGCTCTTCTGCCCTCAGCCATAAGTCAGCTTCAACAGGAAGCACTAATAGATAAAGTATAGCAGGTTCTTGAGTTGAAGGTCAAATTAAGTTACACAGTCATTAATCACCCCAAGTTTGGGGTGATTAATGATTGTGTAACTGAATTTGAGATTCAACTCTAGCACATGCTTTACTTTATCTATTAGTGTTTCCTGTTGAAGCAGACTTTTTGTAACTATTTTAGAGGCTCTGGCAGCTTGCCGGTACCATTCTAAAATAGTTACAAAAAGTCAGCTTGAACTTTTGACCCAATCCGTTCCGCTCGCGGATTTTGCCGGAAATTCGCGAATCTCGCGGATTGCAAATTTACCGAAAATCCGCAAAATCCGCGAGCGGAACGGATTTTCCGCCCATGCTTAAAACAAAGTTGTTTCAGAGAAAACGAATCCAACATTGTTGTGCATGCAAATGTGTCCAAAAGTTCACTGCTGAGATGTTGTTTTCTAGGACAATGAAGGAAATACGTTTCTTTGCTCCATGGGTCTAACTCGGTAATATAACACTGGCAGAGCTCAACATGCAACCACCAAGCAACAGAGTGCCACCCACAACAGTTGGGGAAAAGTTACCAAGACACAATAGACCCGATTCCTCAGCACCACACAACCTGAATTCTCAGCACATTTCAACCATGCCATCCAAAACTCAAACACCTGGATCACCAAATGTTCTGATGAAGTCACCCTGCTGAAACCAGCCAAAACCAACAACACCTCAAAATAATCACAAAGCAGCCCTTGGCGACTACCAACAGTGCATCAAGGAAGCAAAGAGAGCAGTCATCAGTGGCAGCATCTACACAGTGGCCAATCACAGGAAGTACCTATTCAAGATTGTAAAGGAATTCGCCAACCCTCCAGCCACAGAGAACACCATCCACCCCTACCAAAAACTCTATGACTCGCTCTTGGAGTACTTTCACAGCCAGATAACCATGATCTACAACTACTTCAACCCACAACCCACCACCCTCAGTCTCAACAACCTCAAGCCACCAGCAATTACCAACCAAACTATAACCACCTGGTCTCCACCCACTGCACAGACCACCTCTACCATCATGTCATCCATCCACAACGGGCACCCACGACCCCTGCCCCCACCATCTCTTCCACCTCGGAGCCAACCCCATCAGCACGAGCTCACTAGCCTCCTCAACACCTTCATCTCCACAGCAACCTTTCCAGATTGATGGAAATAAGCAGTGGTTAGAGCCCTCCTGGAAAAGCCCTTGGTCGACCCCAGAGACCTCAAAAACTATCAACCAATCTCCCTGCTCCCCTTCCCAGACAAAGTACATTTACCAACAGTTCACCGAATACCTGGAACTCAACCAATTACTCGACGCCTCACAATCTTTCTTTTTCCGACCATGGCACTTAGACCACACTGATCTCTGCAACAGACGACATCAGATCTCTCCTTGACCATTGTGAAACTGTGGCCTTGACACTCCTTGACCTCTCTGCCACGTTTGACACATCTCCCACCACACCCTCATGGACAGACTCCACACTGCAGAGTACAGCAAAAACGCCCTCAAATGGTTCACTTTCTTCCTCACAGGATGCACACCGAGCATTTGACTGCCTCCCTACTTTTTCACACCCAAGGACATCAACTATGGCATACCCCAAGAATCATCCCTCATTCCCACCCTATTCAACATTTATATGAACCCCTCGCAGATGTTGTCAGATCCCACAGCCTCAACATAGTCTCCTACACCGACAACACTCAACTCATCCTCTCACTCACCAAGGACCCCACCAATGCCCACCAATGCCAAAACCCACCTCCGCAGTACCATGACAGACATAACCAAATGGATTAGAGACAGCTGCCTCAAGCTCAGCTCCAAAAAAACTGAAGTACTGATCTTCGAGAAGAACACCTCTGTATGGGACCACACCCGGTGGCCAGAAGAACTCAGACAAATGCCCAAACCGACAGACCACGCACGCAACCTGGGCATCATTCTTGACAGTCAACTAGCAATGAAATGATAAGTCAATGCAGTCACCTCTTCTTGCTTCCATAACCTCTGCATGCTCTGCAGAATCTGCAGATAGATCTCTAGCAACACAAGAAAGACCGTCACACAGGACCTCGTCACCAGCCTAGACTACGGACACGCTCTCTATGCTAGAATCTCCACCCAACTCCTGAAAAGACTTCAGACCTTACTGAACAATACAGACATACTTATCCTTGACCTCTCCAAAGGAATTCACATCACACCCTACCACAGAGACCTCCATTGGCTCTCCATCTAGAAGAGATGCCAGTTCAAGATCCTCAGGCACACCTACAAAGCGCTAAGCAACCAAAGACCACCCTAAATCAACCATCAACTGAAATTCCACCTGCTAGCAAGACACCTGTGCCCCGCATCACTGGCCCTCGCACGCACCCCCACATCTTGGGCAATCACATACTGCTCGTTCTCCTACATTACCAACAATGCCTTTAACGCCCTGCCCCTTCACCTTTGAACAGCTACCTCCCTGGCGGAGTTCAGAAAGAAGATAAAGACCTAGCTTTTCTACAGTCACAGCACCTCAGCGCCGAGATGCACCTAGGGGTAACAGTGTGCGCTGTACGGATACTGATTGATTGTTTGAATTACTCTTGTAGCCAAAAGCGGTCACCCATTATAAAGAGTCTGAAAAATCCTTAAGGAAGAGTCTATGGACCTACTGCTATTACAGCAAAGCTACAACTTATGAAGTTAAAACACAATAAACGATCGAGACTCTGTCTGCTGTTATGACATTGAAGCAATGTAACACATGGCAAATATATCAGATTGGTAAATAGATCCAACCTTCTGACTTCATTCAAGAATCCTAAGCATATAAGGTTCACAACCAAATTCAGTGAGGGCATCATCACAATCAGAAACACTTGCATCTCCTACACAATAATCCATCTATCAATGAAGTTATTCCACCTATGTCTCAACAAGGATTCCAGCAAGGCAGAATCCTTAAGCAGTTCCTATGTCATTCTGAATTCATACTGTAAATAAACTTAATCACTAAGGGCTTCTATATCTGCCATAACTGCTATATATGCAAACTTGGGATAAAAATACCATACAATTCCAATTATACAATTCCAATACAGAAACAGACCATCATTCAAAATAAATCACAAAACAAATTGCAACTTTGACATCTATATGGTTTTGACCTATACTTGTATAACTTTGGCTCTATATGCAAACACGGGATAAATAATACTATGCAATTCCAATACAGAAACAGGTCACCACTCAAAATAAATCACAAATGAATTGCAACTTTATCACAATCTGATTAGGTGCCAAGGCAAATCAATATGGCCCTCATGATGTCAGGGGAAAGCCGTCCGACAGCTCATTGGAGGCTTTCCACCCGACAACATTGGTTTCCAGCCGACCTCCGTATTATGATACTGGCGGTCGGACAGAGACCCGCAGGGGAATCCCCCGCTCTGCTTCGGGGGGAGGGGAGTTGCAATCCCAAAATGACAGTGGAGCCAGCCTTGGCTCTGCCGTCGGTATCACGATGTAGGCAACTGCCCTTTCATGGTGGTACAAAGAGAGTGACTTAGGGGGCCCCTAGCAGGGTCCGCTTCCCCTTTTCCGGCTGCTGGACAAGGCACAATGGAGAAATTGATGTTTATGACCACCTCATAGGCGGTCTCATCCCAATTCGTCAGATGGAACCGCCAACCATTAGTCAGTCGGTTTCGGTTCTGACACGATGACGGGTAGACGCTTGTCCAGCCGGCATCATAAATAGGGCCTAAATGTTTGTAGTAACATTTGTCAATCTCAGGAATCAGATTAAACCAGAACTATTGCAACATACACATACATGATATGGGCACACTAATATCTAAAGAATTCTTAACACTATACCAACAACGTATAAGCTATTGGCCATGTACCCAGTGTTAGAAGTGGGAGGGATCGGAAGGGCAGGGCGTGCCCCTACTTTTAAAAATTATGTTAGTCCGTTCCCCAACTTTTTGGTTTAAAAAAAGCGTACCGGGACTGTAGGAATAGCACTATTTTAAAATGACATCTTTATTTTTCAGCCTGTCTGGTTCACCGGGCACATCGAGGAAAGCCTCTGCAGTGCCTCCGACCTCAGCCCCTTCCCCTCTGTGTCTAGGGGCCTGCAAAGTGACACTGAAAGGGCCGTCAGTCTTAGCATAGCGCGAAAACGGCTACCTCTGATGGCCCTGCTGCTGCCGCGATTCACACCTCATTTAGTGAGGACGCTACCTGCCTGTGCCCACTGTGACCAATACAATGGTCACATCAGGATACTTTGGTGTCCCCGCCCTTGACCTCCCCTGCCCTTTATTTTCGGCCTCATGCAGACTGAGGGACGCCACCTGGAAAAGAAGACAAACATTTGCAATGCAGTAAGTCTTGCATTTCTGATACTTAGAGATATTGGCGTTGTTAATAATGTTTTTAATTAGGAGTGTTTATTTGCAGTGGAGTGCTTATTCTGCCGGTTTTTGTTATGATTTTCTACTTGATAAAACGTGTCAGAATGAGCGGATTATAATTTTATTTATTAACTGTATTATAACAGTGCTAGCCTGTGTGCTGGGAAGGATGCAAAAGTGTCTGTTAGCGATTTAACCTGCATTTTTATGATCGATGTGGAAGGGAGGGCGAGCAAAGTCATGAGCATTGTTTATTAAAATAATTCTTTTTTTGTTCTTGATGTTAATATGACGTCAGGATATCTCTTCACTCCCTTGTGAAAACAAAATAATAAGTGTTGACTAGAAAGGGAAGCAACTGAGTGTGGGTTTTAAGAAACTAATTGTTAGCGAAACCTCACCTGTAAATCCTAATGATAAGTACATTTCACTAATTATTAGTATTTGGAATAAAATGAGCAGAAACGGGTCCAAAAAGTTTTATGTAGATAACAATGTAACACCAAGCAGGTGAGTCATACAAATAAAAATACTGCAGGACTATTACATATTTCCTGGAAGATTGATTAAAAAGCATACTATTGAGCTAGGCAGCACACACACTAGTTATTACAGCGGTTAAAAACATAAGCAATAAGGAACAACATGGGCACACTGCTATTTTGCTGATCAGAAGTGCACTGAGTAGCGGAATATAGTATTGTTATATGAGTACAATATTTGCAGGAACGATAAGCAGCTGAGACACAGATAGTAGCGTGAGATGGGTGTAGGACCCCTACCCCGCAGTGACACAGATACAGTGTGATATACGCGAGGGTATCCATGATTTTATACATTAAAATTAGTAACATAGTTTTGGTCTTAAAACTAAAGCAATTACCATTTTAACAGTCTATTGCAATTAAGAATCAGACGTAAATCTCACACATCTCAAAAGGCACAGGTATATGTTTTTTCAATATAACTTCATCACATTTATGTGGAATTTATTAACAACATAAGAGCTATCGCTGGAATATCACCAGCACAGGCCTGATTCACCCTAAACCCAAGGAAAGATTCCACTTGAGCAAATAAAACTCTCTTAATTTTGTCATCATTTTGCAAGCCAGAAACCATAGTTGAACGTACAGATAATTGCCAAATAGCTGGTATCACCTGGTCATAAATATGTCTAATTATTTCACTTTTCCACAATAGGGTATAAAATGCTAGTGGCCTTAATCCAATATAAGGGAAAACAGAGGCAAAGGTCCTGGATCAAGCGGGTCTGGATCATGTAGTGTAACTACAAATGTTGAGATGTATCAAAACTGCCCCTCAATAATGCAAAGCTCACTCAATGTATGTGAAAATACTGAGCCTAGCTGTAATGAAAATGTGTGCTAACTAAGGACCAAGGCTGGTTTTGAACGGTCTTAGTGGACAAAGATGATACCAAAGGGGATAATGGACGGAGCGTTTGAGCTAATCAAACACTCTCCCCCAGTCAACTGATCTGGGTTTAATCCATCATCATTCTTTAGCTCACTCCACCACCCCAGTTCAGACATGGCCGTATGCAAATCAGTCTGACCCTTTGCCTCATGGAAACAGTCCAGCCGAACTGCCAAGCCATGTCTTCCCTGGACCGGAAACAAGCATACTGGGACCGGTTTCTCGCTAATCAGTCGTCATCAGCCAGGCTAGCTTGAATCCAGTGGCAAAGAGAGCAAGGGACCCACGTTTGGGCATACCCTGCCAAATTAGGGCGAACAAAGCGATACCAAAGGGGATGATGGATGGAGTGTTTGAGCAAATCAAACACTCACCCCGAGTCAACTGATCTGGGTTTATTCCATCAACATTCTTTAGCTCACTCCACCACCCCAGTTCAGACATGGCAATATGCAAGTCAGTCTGACCCTGTGCCTCATAGGAACAGTCCAGCCCGAACTGCAAATCCATGTCTTCCCTGGACCGGAAACAAGCATCCTGGGACCAGTTACTGGCTTATCAGCCCTAATCAGCCAGACTAGCTTGAATCCAGTGGCAAAGTGAGCAAGGGACCCACCTCTGGCCATACCCTGCCAACTTAGGGCGAACAAAACGATACCAAAGGGGATGTTGGGCGGAGCGTTTGAGAAAATCAAACACTCACCCCTAGTCAACTGATCTTGGTTTAATCCATCATAATTCTTTAGCTCATTCTTCTGACCCTGTGCCTCATGGGAACAGTCCAGCCCGAACTGCCAAGCCATGTCTTCACTGGACTGGAAACCAGCATCCTGGGACCGGTTTCTGGCTAATCAGCCCTCATCAGCCAGGCTAGCTTGAATCCAGTGGCAAAGTGAGCAAGGGACCCACGTCTGGGCATACCCTGCCAAATTAGGGTGAACAAAGTAATACCAAAGGGAATCAAGCTATCCATGGCCGCTGGCTCGGCGGTGAAGCCTCACTGCTGGGGAGTTTGACCTGGTGGCTTTTACCCCTCCGATTGCCATCCTCCTTTGGGATTTGTCCTCTTGGTCCGCGCACTCTGGGTGCCATCGAGATTGACGGGCGATGGTGAAAGCAGAAATGATGATGCCGATGGATTCCCAGGTTATGAGATCTGACGACCTGATATGGTGGAGTTGGTTGTTCTAAAAGCAGAGGGTTCTAGTGGCTTGTCGGAGCCCCTGATGGTTTCGCCGAGCATTGGATCTGTGAGGCCGGCCACACACTCGACGAGGTACCTGCATCATTTTCTCATCTTTTTGGGGGCTTTTGCGGTGCATGTTTGGGGAGTGCTGCCTGATTCTAAAATGGCGGCCCCTCGCATTACGTGGAGCTTCTTCTACCAGCCCCACGCCTCAATGGTATGCCAGTGAAGTGGTGACCAAGCGTAAAACGTTTTGGTTGTGGGTAGGAAGAGTGATTTCAACGGGGTTTGCTGTGGAATCGTGTCGACCCCCAACTGAGCTGTGCCTGACTCTAAAATGGCGGCCAATTTAGACGAAACGATTGGCTTTACCTACTTGATCTGTTTCGTAAGAGCGCAAGTATTGAGGGGAGCAACACCTGCATTTCATGAAGTACGCACATTGTGTACACTGCACAGCTGATTTGGCTCCCACATCGTTTTTTTGTCCTCACGCTGAACTTATAAGGGGCCAGTTCAAGGGCCTCCTACCCCCTCCCCCCAAGTCTCAACCTCTTGTTCTGCCCTCTGTGTACCCTGCCCAGAATGACCCACAACGCCCTCACTTTGTCTTCTGCAGACCCCCCGTTCAAAGATGGCTGCCTCAGTGGTCCCTTGTTCTACTACTCAGGGACTAAATCTGGACTTCGAACTGAACTCGAATCATAGCCTCCTTCTGGCCTATCCTTCTTGTCATTGAATCTGCAAGCATCCGTGGAGACCTTAATTTTTGGCCAAAGCCTGGTGGAGCTACATGATAGCTATAGAGGGGATGGGCCGCAGACTTCCCCTCTAACCTCACCTACCCACCCGGACTTTGGGCAGACCTTCCATCGTCTCCCCGTCATGTTCTCCCTCCCACCCCTTGACCGTACCCATCCCCCTCTACTCTCCTTTTACCATATTTTCTTTGCTCTTTTAATTGTTTTCCCACAGAGACCTAGCGTTCTGGCCATTGTTCGGTGGAGTTACCTGATAGCTAAAGAGGAGATGGGCTTTGGACTACCCCGTCTGCCGTCACCTACCCAGCCGGTCTTCGGGCAGATATCCCTTTGTCTCCCTGTCCTATCTTACACTACCCCACCTTCCCTTACCCTTCTTCGCATCCATGCTCTTGAAATGTTTTTCTAGCAACTGATGTTACCCGATCCTAATGTACAGTGTATTTTGTGGAACCTTATTTAAAGCGCTCTGATACCTACGGGTCTAGCCAACGCTATATAAAACTCTTTAAATAAATAAATAAATAAATAAAGGGTGAAACTCAGAAACCGGTCCTAGGATGCTTGTTTCCAGTCCGGGGAGGACCTGGCCTGGCAGTTCGGGTTGGACTGTTCCCATTGGGCGCAGGGTCAAAACTGATTTGGATATGGCTGTGTCCAAACTGCAATGGCATGTTGAGCAAAAAAATTATGGATTTAGGCCCAGATCTCTTTACTGGGGTGAATGTATGACATTTTTCTGCAATCTGTTTATCAATAGTTCTTTTTGCATTAGTGGACAAAGATATCGGATGCCATGCCTCACCTGTAGTTTAGTCATGCAAGTGTCCTTTTATATATATAAAATAATCTCAACTTCTTAAGAAATGCAGCATTGTGTCCACAATGCACAGTGTTGTATACAAATTTTTATCCCAATCTATTACAGACGATGTGTAACAGAGTATTAAACAATGATAAAGAGCATATGACTCTATGAAGTGAACACAGTTGCACGGTTCAACTGCAGATTTTTTTTGTTTAAAGCGTCATAGTCAAACTCTCTATAGTTAACTATTTGCAGGCAATTAACCTTCTTTTGCTTTTTCACTAACGATAAACAGATTACATTTCATAAACTCTATAAAGTACTATATCCCAATCCACACAAGCATCTCAGGGGCGGATTCTGTGTAACCCTCCACTATCATAAAGTAAGATCTGCCTGTTACATCAATAAGTAAACCAAAAGAGTTGTGTTACAACGTTTCTACTCTATTTGTTAATTTTTTGGGTGGTTGAATATGTAATTATTAGCATTTATACAGACAGCCCAGAGGCTGTTACTGACTCCATCCTACATTACCCATATCCTCCCACTCAAATTTATTAGGCGGTGCTGCTCTGGCATCAATACCTGGGGATATCATAGTAGTTGTTATGGATAGGTTGGGTGTCGGTTCAGTCTAGAAGCTCTGTGGTCGCAGATCTAATGCAGTCAATACTTCTTCTCCAACAACCACCAATGCTTAGCTTGATGTGTCCACTGATCCCTTTACTAAAGAGACAGGCTACTTCAGAAATATCAGCACACTTGCCGACACAATTCCTCTGTTTGAACAGCACATTTTTTCTAACGACCCAATTGATGAACCTCTGTACAGCAATAAGGAGAAGTTCATATATACCCAAGCTGAAAAGAACTCAAAAATAGATATACGGCGCAATTCTAACCTTTCTAATGACCGAGTTGCAGGGGCTTGGTGCCTACACCTACAGGTAAACCTACCGGTTTACCTGTAGGTGTTCCAACCGGCTGTATCTCTCTCCCTGTAAGTGTCCTGACTGGCTGTATCTCTCTCCCTTCCACTGTTCCACAGGCTCATATGTTGATTGGCAGCCAGCCTTTCAAGCATTTCCAGTTTGAATCGAAAGCCGAAGGCACACATACAACCCAAACAAGATTGATCGCCGCGCTATTGAACATCTTTTGCTGCAGAACTAACGTATTGTGAAGCTGGCGTGATAACACAAGTTGCAGAATGTATATGCTGTGCGTCAAGTACTGCAGGACAAACAGCGTTAGCACCCAGCGCATCCCATATTCTCATGCTGGTGGTGAGAACTTTTTTAGGAAAGTGTAGCTCCTTGGTCAAAGCAAGCAAAAGAAGATCAAGGTAGTATAGAGAGAATTAGAACACCCTCATGCAAGACCGGCATAGATAATTGCCTATTCTGCAGGTTTATGATAGGAACATACTTTCTCCATTTCTGATAGTGCACTATATGTGCAGGGCTGAGACATCAACATTCACACTGAACCCTCCGAAGAAAAGGGAACAAAGATAGTGTTGGGCTGTCCAAATGGGCCGTCCTTAAAGTGGACAACCCAAAAGCCCGATTGCCAATCACGAGCCAGCGTTTAACATAAACGCTGACGCAAGCCAATTAAAAAGAAGGGCATGGCCTAAAGTCCCCTTCTCAAACCGTATCAATTCCAAAAGGCCCTCGCATGGCGAGAGCAGGGCATTCAAGATGGTGTCAGGCTGTCCAAATGGGCTGTCCTTAAAGTGGTCAAGGCGGTAACCTAAAAGCCTGATTGCCAATCACGTGCCAGCATTTAACATAAACATTGATGCAAGCCAATTAAAAAGAAGGGTGTGGCCTAAAGTTCCCTTCTCAAACCGTATCAATTCCAGAAGGCTCTCTCATGGGGAGTCCAGCACATGAGCGCTGCTAACGCCAGGCGAGACCTAAAAAGGGCTTCACTGAGGACTTTGTGACTTGCTGTAACTCTGCTCTACACCCAGCCAGAACTGAAAATAGGGGGACAGCGGCTGCTGTAGAAGAGGCCCTCAGTTGACCCAGCCCCACCAGCCTCTCCTGGAAATTGTTCTCTGTGCCTGCCCAGAGGTCCCCGGCCCCTCCTTTACAGCTCTGCTCTTTTCTCTGTACCGGGGCCTGCAAGAGTAGCCTGGACTGCTTCTGAACTCCACAAACATCAAGTAAGTTAGAAAATAAAATACCTGGTGCATTTATTTTCAAATAACCTGAAAATGTTGCATGTCTTATCTGCAGTTTTTTTGTTCTTTTGTGTAATGTGTACCACTGCTTTGTCTGTGTTTAGGGATGTGGTCTATTAAAACAAGCATTTGCAATGCAATAGGTCTCGCATTACTGAAAGTTTGACCTATTGGCGTTGCAATTAATAATGAAACACCAAAAGCTCAAACTTTCAGTAATGTGTGGCCTATTGATTCGCAAAATGTTGCTTTTTTAGGCAAAAGGAGATTAAGTGATTTGCACAGAATCAAAGGATGCTTGAGCCTCCTGCCAAGCCCCTAACCTGGTTACATTAAATAAGATGACTAGGAAACAAATGGGTTATGATTCCACTTATAAACGTATTTGTAATATTCTGTGATTGGAAACATGTCCCACATTGTAAATGAATTAAATGTAAACAACTTATATATTATACCTCAAATAAACATGTTTATCGATTGTTTGAATTAAATAACATTATAAGCTGTAACTGGTCAGTGAAATGCCAAATGTGAAAAAATTGGTATGTTTTGCTATTTGTAGCCACACCTTTGACTCCGCCCACTGATCCAATGCTCTGTTTATTCCCGCCCCCCTTATTCTCCGTCCACAGTTCCCCTACTTTTTTTTCCCCACTTCGACTAATGCATGTACCTACATTTGAGTACTTATGCTAAATTAATGATAAAGTAAGGGGATCCTACATCTAGCAACTGTGTGCCACGGACTGAACAAAGAAGAACCAGTGCATTATTGGCCATACTGAAATCCCAATTTAACTCCATGACCACAACTGTTGGAATCTCCTGTAACTATGTTTTGTGTCGCCAGCTTTCTTGCTGCGTCTGTAAGAAATAAGGGGGATAGACAGAAAGCCGCACTAGAAATCCAACCTTTTTAAAATAATGACATTGTAGCTGAATCAATTGCTCTAAATTTAGAAATGACTGTTAACGTTGTTTTAATAAACCTGCACTGTTTTTTATCTTGTATATTGCATTTTAACTAATTTTTAAAGTTTTTTGTACATGTATAGCATACTTTTATGATTTTAAGTAATCGAATAAAGTGGTTTGACTTGAAATTTGAAACTCCATGACCAGAAAAATATTTGAAATCATACAGCCCTAATCATCATCCACACACATGTGGCAGTTGTAGTATCACCCAAATTATACCTAACAAAGAGGGATAAAAACCCTCACGGACCCCATGTCCTTTTCTTAGTTTATACAATGCAAGTAATAAACACGCTTGCCACACTCTCTCACTCCCATGATACCCACACACAAACCTCGATACACCACTTTGATCTGGATATGATGTTACCCCTCATTATCATCTTCTTTCAATTTACTGCATCAGTTTGACTTATGGGCAAATAGTTGACTGCTTTAACCTTTACTATTCATGTTTAGGATCCATAGAATTCACTTTGCTCTCAATACCATCATCTGTTTACAAATTACTTAAAAGGGGGACTCAAAATGGTGCATAAAACTGTTACCTCTTAAATATTAATGTAAATCACTTCTTTTTTGTTAATACAAATAGTACGAAAACAAACTCTTTTTGCATGGTCACCTCCATATTTTATGGACTACTGCTGGTGTTTTGAGCCTGCAAACCAGGCCCCAATTAATGTGCTCGGACCCCTAAGGGATATTGAAATTGGTTATACTCCTAATTGGCATATATAACGTATAAATAAGACTAGTTTTTAGTACAAAGTGAAACCAGGGCCTGTAAATTAAATGTTTGCAAAGGACCGCAGGACCCAATATTCCACCAACTATACTAACAGTCCAAAAGTGACTGCAGGCCTACCACTGTATTTTACAACAACTGGAGGCGGCTGAGTAGTGCGGCACACAACAGTCAGTAGACAATAGTGGAATTAATTTTGTACAATCAATTAAATGCAATTAGTCGTGGGTGTTCGGAGATGACGAAAAGCCACCAAATCTTTTTATGTAGAATCAAGTCCAAGGTATAAGCAGGAATCCCAAGCACACCCTGAATAAACATTACAGCATTCCATAGTGCCTGTAAATACAATAGTGGAAATACAGAAATCAGTTTAGAAACTATACATGTAAATTAAACGGCAATTGGCACCCATCAATGAAGTCTCCAGAGTAAATAAATAATAAAAATGAAAGAAGTAGTAAACAAAAGAAAATTGTCAGCTACTACAGTGTCAGAGGTAAGCTAATATTATACGAGCTCACCTAGTCTTATATCTGCAGTGTAACAGTTGAACTTTAAAATTATCTAGGTTTAAAATGATTGAGTTCTGAAAATGTATAACAAACCTGGTCAGTCCTGATTGTAAATCATGAATGCATGAAATTACACCCCATGCATTTACAACGCAGACCTTTACAACACAGTTTTTACATCACAACATCCTTTACAATGTGTACATTTAAATTGCGTACCACTACAACAAATTTTTTTAAACTACACTTACAACGCATTCCATTACATTGCATTATACCTTTACAATGCATACCATTACAACGCATACCATTACATTGCATTTAAGGTAAATGTTGGATAGTGTAGGGGTAAAAATTAAAATTCTAACTCCAGGGGGTTCAACAGTAGGGTAAGTGTTGGATAGTGTAGGGATACTATGCGTTGTAATGGTGTGCGTTGTAATGACATGCGATGTAATGCCTGCGTTGTAGTGACATGCGATGTGGGGTCTTGCTTTGTAGTGACATGCAGTGTAATGACTGCATTGTAAGTGTAGTGTGATGTAATGGCTGTGTCGTAAAGGTTTTTTCCCGTAAATCATACTAGCAATTCTCCTAATATTCACCCTAATTCAGTATGTTAGCCACAGTAATGCTAAACACATTTGTATTGGGTGTATCTTGTAAGTACCACTGGTTATGTATTGCCAGCTTCGTTCCCATCCAATCCTTGCCAGCCTTCAACAAAACCCAGTACAGTTCTTATCTCTTGCACAAGGAAACTATTAATAAATACAATGTATTTATTGGCACACAGCGATTCTATCATACCGGATCAGGATCATAATGGAATCAACTAGTCACTGTCATGCTATTCTTCATTAGTTGCGCCTGCTCCTGCGAACCAGTAGTGGGGCGAGGAGGGCGGGAGAGGGGAAGGGAGGGAAGGGTGGTAAAAGAAACATAACAACAATCACTTACCTGCTAGCCTGCCACCGCCTCTCTTCCGTCCTCTCGTCTGCTTCCTGGCTTCTGTTGGAACAAGTAGCGGAAAGCACTAAGGCTCCCCTAAGCTAATCACAGCTTCATTGCAGCGTTGTGATTGGTCTGATCGCCATAGTTGGGTGCTCAGATGGGGAATGGGAGCCTCAGCATGTTCTCAGCCTGGGTGGAGAACATCCACAGTGAGCATGAATGAATGGCCAGCCCCAAAGGGCTGGCCCACAATCATGCACACTTAAGAGGGTGCCACCACTCCTTCCTCTGCTGCCCAGCCTATCCCTACCCCACAAACCTGCCTCGGCACGGAAAACGAAATAATCATAACATTGTGTTAATATTATTTTATTTACATTTTCGCTGTGCTGAAAGACAGTGGGAAACGCTCCTTCGCCTTAGGGAAGAGCCGCCCTTACAGCTTTGTACACCTTAGGTTGGCACCCATATTAACAATTGCCCTAGGGCAATACATAGTAATACATTGAAGACAGACATATGGCATACGTCTTACACACCAGTCAAGAGAGGACTACACAGGAGTATTGGAGACAATGTATACCGAGGCGTACTACGATGATGCCATCTTGGTGCAGGACCGTAACGGTAATAAATGGTAAATGACACTATATTATTTGAATAGATGTAACTTAACGTATTATACAATTTGCAATATATGACAGTTGTCATAGGAGCATGCGTATAATTGTACCAAGCTCCAGCACCGAGCGTATGGATTCGCATACCATACATAAGTAGAGTTCCTCGCGCACCATTTTTTAGCATCATCAAGTCTCAGCATGATTATACCCGGTCTGGTCCCAAACCAGCCTATAGTGAACACGCATATAATTGTTATACTTAAACTCCCAACGAGGACCACAGCTTAAATAACTGTACCGAACAATATGCACGTATGCACTTTTAATATTGATTTACTCCTGAAACTTCATTAATCACCCATGTAGTTTCTAAACTGATTTCTGTATTTCCGCTACTGTATTTACACGAGCTATAAACCGTTGGGGAATACACACATTTTTTACTTTATCCACTTATGGTGATACGATCAGTGTGACCTTGTTGATGGTTCAACATTTACTCCTTATTAGTTAATTTAAAGCCTAAGTAATTGTCATTTTAGCCCTGACTCAAGTCTACTGGTGTACTGACAGCATAAAGACAAAACATGTGTTGGCTGAAAATGTCAAGACTCCAGAACGTTATATGCAAATAAAGGAGGCAGTTATCATTGTTTATTTGGTGTGTGCTTGAGATTCTAGCTCAGGCCTACCATTGTAGAATTTAAAACTAGGGATGGGCAGAATATTTCGTTCCGCCCGCGGAACTGGTGGAATTTTTGTCACTCCATGTTACTCTTTAACATGGAGTTCCGGCCAAATTCCGCAAATCTCAGCGTGGTGGATGTTTTATCTTGCGAGATTCCAGAAATGCGAGCTGGTGAGTGGGAGCTAGTTTTGGTCCTCCCAGCATCATTTTATAATATGGGCAGACGCGAGCGGTCGTGGTCAGAGAAATGCCTCATGAGGGGATGTGCTCCTGATGGGGTAGATTTTCTACATGAACCGCAGCAAAATCAACTCGAATGTGCAATGTATGGTGCCATTCACACAGATTTTCCAGCGCTGCTCAAGCTAATGGTGCTAATTTGCAGCATGAGCTGCATAGTTTCACCTTTTGGTGGAACTCCAGCGAATCTCACTGAGTTTTTATGTATCTCCGTGGAATTTTTTTGACAAGTCAAAACCTGCTCTTTAAATATTACTAAATAACCCATATGTATGCTTTATGGGCTTTATGGGAGCGTGCATGGTATTTAAAAGTAGCACATGTAGAAATGTAATATTATCCATGTCCTTAGAGTGAAAACCTCCAAAAGCTATTTTCACTGAAGCAAGTTCCACAGGATAGCGCTGGATTAAAATATTATATTTAATAATGTTAATTTCAGTTAGGAAACATGTAGAAATAGGGAAGGCATGGCTCAGAGCCCAGGCAAGATGGTGGCTCCTGTGTCAACGCTGATGATCCCTTCTCTCTTAAACCCACAATTCTACAAATAATCAGGTGAGCTTGCATTAACAGAGCATGAGAGAGATCGGCATAGCATGTCCATCTACACGTCAGATGGCTTCAGATTGTCTCAAGAACGCTGACCCGATGCAGAAAGTAAAATTGCGTCATGAACTACAGATCTTATCCTATACTTTGCTAGGGGTGTGCAGCCTGCATAACACCATCAATCCTGCACAACTTTGCGAAGCCAATATACTGCCTTCCACATCGGGGCTTGGATCAGCGCTTAAGGCAAACTCACCAAAACTAGCATGTACACACATAGTGGATGCTGGCCCTCTCAGTCTTTGGAACTCATTGTGTTCACTCCAGCCCATCTGCATGTATCGGTAAAGCCGGGCAGACTGCATATTACCAACAATCCTGGCCCAAACCAGTCTACAATCTTCTATACACAAGCTTGGACATAAGCTCACGGCGCATTCTCTAGCAGGGTTGCGGTCTGGACAGCATAGTAGTCAGGTCTGGAAAGGCCTTCCAAGCCACAGTGGCTCACCTCATTGTTTGCAGCCCACTTGCATGAATCCACATTTCTTTCTGCGCTATATGCACAATAATTTTGGCGTGAAGAGGGGGGCAGAGTCGGGTAAATTTACCTTTCATAACAAAAAACACGGTCACCGATCCGGGATTTACTTTTTTCTGGCAGCCTCTGCTTTCAGTGATCATACTAAAAGTGTCACCCATATTCCGGAGCATCTATCGGATCATTCAGCAGTCTCTCTTCAACTTATGATCAAACATAAGGCACCGGAACGGCGCTGAACTTTAAATCGATCTTTACTTTTAGATGCTTTAGTAATTGATAACTTGAAAAAGTCAACTAATTAGTTTTTTCTTTTCAAACTCGACTCCGCCCCATTAAATAAGTTATGGGACACATACAAAGCCTATCTTAGAGGCATTGTAGTCAGCTTAAATGCATTGCAAAGTACAAAGATTAAGAAGGAGATTAAATATTCCAAAGAATCAATCAAAATAATACAAGGAAACATAGGACGTACCTTAAATATACCTAGCAAAGTGCACTTAGAAACTGAGTTAGCAAAAGCAAAGGCCAATCTAGCTGACTATTTGGAAGTTAGGGTAAAACAAAAATGTGAGGCATGTAAACTTGCCAATTATGATTATGGGGAAAGATATGGCAAACTTTTGGCCTGGGAGGTTAAAGCTAACCTGGCCAGAAACTCTATGAAAGAACTAAAATGCCAATCCACTGGTAATATCATCTCTGAGGACTGGGGCGATCAAACATGTATTTGTCTAATTTTTTCAAGAATGATATACAGAAGATATTGATCCGAACAAGGATCATATAACAACATTTTTTCGCAATTTGATTATCCCACTTCTCAGTGATGAAACTAGAGACGAGCTATCTACCCGATTTACATTAGCAGAAATTTATAGTGCAATAAATAGCTTAAAAAAGGGTAAGGCTGCAGGGCTGGACGCACTCCCTAACGAAATGTATTCTCTTCTGAAAGAAGAGTTGGCCCCTATATTGCTTAAACTTTTTAACTCAGCTTATATTTTAAAACAAGAGCTTCCTCCTTCTAGGGACTAACACATAGATTCATCATCGGCATGTTTTGCTAGTCTCTAATAGCGATTATTAAGGAATCGCTATTACAGACTCGCAAAACGGGATTCATGTAGAAATCGCAATATTTATTGCGATTTCTACAGCTTCCTTATTTGCGATTAGCTAATTGCTAATCGCAAATAAGGAATAACTCCCCATTCATTCTTATGGGCCTAAAGGCGCATAGGAAAGAATGGAAAGACATATCAATGTGCGAATCGCTATTAGCGATTCGCATGTTGAGTTTGCGATTTCAAGGGTGCAGGGGTGTACAAAGGACATCCTGTTGCACCCCTGAAATGATATTGGATGCTGGTGTTATGCACACACATGTCCCAAGGACATGTGTGTGTGTAACATACAACTTAGAAAAATGCACTTAAGTGCATTTTTCTAAGTTTCCGCTATTTACCACGAGGTTTGACTTCGCGGTAAATAGCGGCCCAAAATAGCGAATTCGCAATTTTTAAATGTTTCATGAATTGCATTTAAGGAATCTCAAATAGAGATTCCTAAGATGCAATTCCTCGCAAATTTGCGAATTCTATATTAGCAATTTTTGCATTTGGGATGATGAATCCCAAATGCAAAAATTGCACTCGCAAAGGGCCAGATTCTCAGAATCTGACCCTTTGCGAGCCGAATTTCCGTTGATGATTCTGGCTGTTAGCCAATGTAATCATTCTTCTTAAGCCCAATAAGAACCCAAGGGATTGTGAATCTTATAGGCCGATTTCCCTTCTTAACAGTGATTATAAACTCTATACACAGAT
This sequence comes from Lissotriton vulgaris, assembly GCF_964263255.1. Classification (NCBI taxonomy): domain Eukaryota; kingdom Metazoa; phylum Chordata; class Amphibia; order Caudata; family Salamandridae; genus Lissotriton; species Lissotriton vulgaris. The sequence continues at coordinate 829,634,344 of NC_141697.1, read as the reverse complement.
ACTTACTAAAAGGTTAGATCGGCTGGTAGGCCTATTAATTCATAGCTATCAAAAGGGCTTCATGAAGGGGAGGCATCTACACGACTTGACTCACAAGTTAATAGGCAAAATAGACCTGGCAATAAAATAGGGTAGACCCCTAACGGTGATGAAATGCGATGCTGCTAAAGCGCGTTTGATAGGGTCAGCTGGCCCTTTCTCCAAGAGGTGATTCAGCGTTTTAAATTGGGGCAACATTTTGTGTCAGCAACCAAGGCCCTTTATAAAAACCCATCCGCCTGAGTGCTAGTAAACAGGAATCTATCCAAACAAGTCAGAATTGGAAGGGGCTCCAGACAGGAATGCCCCCGTTCCCTTGTTATTTAATTTGTATATTGAGCCGTTGGCTATCAAATTAAGAGCATGCAGGAACATGTCACCATTCTCTTGCAATGGGTGGGAAAAGAAAATAAGGCTCTATGCTAATGACTTGATGATTTTTACGGGCCACTTACACTTGTCAATATCAGCTATATGGGAAACGTTAGAGAGTTTCTGTAAGCTATCCGGTTATGCTGTCAATCCATTGAAACCCGAGATCATTCAATGGAATACAAACTATCAGTGTGATTTAATCAGACAAAATATCCGATACTTAGGGATTGAAGTGGTCCAGAATCTGGAGTTATTAGCAAAAGCAAACTATGATAAGGTAACGTCCAAAGTCAAGAAACAATTACAGCGGTGGGACTCCTTACCGTTATCCTTTTTAAGCAAGTCTAACCTTTTAAAAATGTCCATCCTACCTAAGTATACCTTCCTATTCAATTCAATCCCCTTAGAATTTAAGAATGACTGGATAAAGAAAGTACAAGGGCTCTTCTCCAATTTCCTATGGGAGAATAAAAGACATAGAATAGCCTGACAGTAATTTAGGGAGAAAAAGGAAAATGGTGGTATCTTCTTCAATATCAGAGAGATTTCCACTTAAAAATCTTTCGGCAATTGTTGAAAGATACCCCCGACCTTTCACCACTTTTTAGAGCACTTACGCCTGGCCCTCTGGATATATCTACTTTTTTTCTTTTCAAATTTAGAGACCCCCAATTTCTTTTTTAAAGTGAGACTAAAGATTCTTCAGGCGACATGTAATGTATGGTACCAAATCAGGGCAGTGTTACAGATCCCATATTACAGCTATTATGCCCCTATTTGGAGATCACCTGGAATGCCAGCTTGCCTTCAAGACTCTGTTGCAGCTCCTTTAAAAGAAAAAGGAATTCTTAGGTGGGGTCAGTGGTTGATTGCTTGGCAAAAAATGCAGAAGATTTCAGAAGGCTCTGTCTGCAAATTCAAATACTACCAACTGTCAAGTTGGGTTACAACATTAAGAAAAGGGAGAAAGGGAAATCATTTTTGCGAATCTAAAATAGCCCTGCGCCACCCGGGACAAAAGGAGGTTTCAGCATGGTACTGGATGTTGATACAACCTCTAGAAGACCAACATGCTTGGTTTAAAGTGGCTTGGAGGAAGGAACTGCCGTAATACGATCTTGATGCACTATGACAAGTATCTTTATCTTTCTTATGGTATTGCGTGAAATCTACACCTCTAAGAAAAAAACACCTCTTTCCCATCCACAAGGCATACTGGACCGCGGAAGACTGTCAAAAATGGGCTGGCAAGCTGTGACGAAGTGCCCAAAATGCAGTGAAACAAATGCAGATGAAGTACATATGTTCTGGCGCTGTCCTTCCATCAAAACATTCTTGCAGAAAGTGGTCGCAACGTTGTCGGGTATAGTGGGTCAAGAAGTTAAGGTGAGTCTCGCATTGGTTATGTTTGGGGTAATCCCGTTTCAGGGGTCCATCACCATTTCATATTAACCACTCAAAGCACTTATCTTCACCCTAGTTCTTTTGGCACGTAGAGAGCTGTGCATTAAATGGATTGTACCTGTTCCTCCTCTTGAAAGTGAGTGGGTTAACTCAATACAAAAAATAGCTAAAATGGATAGGGCAACCCAGAACATGAACAGAACACAATTTTGGAGCTTGTGGGATAATTGGTTCAAGATAGTATATCTTCAAACAAGATAGTCCCTTTAATGCTTTTTTTTCTTTCATTTTTCTTTTTTCTTCTTATCTATTGTCTTCTCCTTTTTTCTTTTCTTTTCAATGTATATTATTTTGGTTAATAATCAGTCCAATGATTATCAACAATCAGAATTACAGGTTGTTCAAGATTACACTGGAGTGACCAAGACGGATTGGCATTCCCTGCGAGATAAATCTGCAAGTACCTGTAGACCTGGAGTAAAAGGAAGGACAACAAGGTTTGGGGATCCCGAGATGTAAATCATCTCCTCCTTAACAGTGTGATCGGGTATCTTTCCTCACCGCTTGTATGAGAGAAAGTCAGAATTTTCTTTCATATCCAAATACATACTGATTTGACAAATGAGGACAAAAAAAAATGATCATTTGACTGTTTCCGGACTGCTGTGTTGTTGTTCCCCTACCCCCAAGCAACCATTCTGAAATTAATCTGCCAGGACCATTTAGCATTCCATTTGCCTGCACAGAGGATCCACTGGTATTGCTGTGCTGCAGTGAAACCTGGATCAAATAAAGGTTCATGACCCTGCAATGATCCACTTTTGCATTACCACAAGTAGTCCCAGCTGGCTCAATTCAGTTTCCTATATGATCTGGTAATAAAATCAACCTCCTTTGCCCACCCAATGTAGCTAACCAAGCCAAGCCAGACATGACATGCTATCTATACCACCAAACAAATTCTCAGTTTTATCACTATTTGCTCATCCCTAAGTTAAACACCTATCCCTGGCACCAGGGTCTCATTAATGTGGTAGTCCAATGACACTCAACATCATCTCTGGCATCTTTTGACATACACAATACAGATCGTCAAGCTGTCAGACGAGGTCTTCCTCAGGATCTGTCGAGTTGATATTGGGGCCCACCTCTCGATACCTCCAATTCTGATTGTAGTAAATACACAGAATATTGAAGTGATCAAGCGAGGGGAAAAGGGTGTTGGGAAAGGAACAGCAGGGAAGGAGATCTGAAAAGGAAAAGTTAGTCAGGGGAGTTGGGTAGGGAACAGCAGGGAAGGAGATCTGAAAAGGAAAAGTTAGTGTTGCAAATCTATACCGATATTCTAAGAACTCTGCAACAGCTTAAAGAACTAAAATTTCACCCCTCAATAAAAGACCTTTTGTCTTTAACCTGGGTTTAACTCCAAATTAACATATATGAAATCATTCCTTTAAATTAAGCATCAAAAGAAAACACATTTGGGTCTCAGATTCAACACTGACAGAATGACACCTTTCTTGTAAATAACCACTTTACAATGACAGTCAAAAATGTCTCTTCGCCTAGTAAAACATAAACTTTTACATGAATAATCTCTAGTGCAGTCTTTACATAAATAATCTCAAGTTCAAAACCTTCACTTGAAAATTCTTTCTTTAACAATATAATTCTTTCTTTTGTAATGTCAATTCGTACTGCGACGGTTATGGATTGCGACCAAAGAAACCATAAGAAAAAGACCCAACAAGTTAGAGCCTAAGCTCTCAGAGAATTATTTCACAGAGAACAAAGAATGTGTAATTTGCGCAGATAAAAGACTCAAAAACACTTTTAAATAAGTTTACTATAATGGACTTTAAATATTGGCGCAGAAAATAGCTTAAAATGTCCTACCTGTAGAGTACGACCTACTCTACTGATACACAGGGCGTGGCCGAAGAAACCTAAGCCTCAGATATCCAACTTACAGGTACTGCAAAGGATTCCCAAATGCCTCCACAGCAGGTTGCGCCTTCCCAAAGGACCTTCAAAAGGATTGCCAACCACTTCCAGAAGCAAAGTCCAAGAAAATGCTTCCAAAACTCTGAACTCTACTCAGAGCTACAGGGAGACGCTGCTTCACCCTCAAGATCTCTAGAATAGTGAGCAAAGAGGTCTGGGCGTGGTCGCGCACGTTAACGTGGCTACGCCCGATGTTAAACGCGACCGCTTGCCGTTTCTCACGCATTTCGCGTGAGGTTTTCAATACCGCTTGCCAAACCTCACGCATCTCGCGTGAGGTGCCAAACCTCACTCATTTCGCGTGAGACAGTCAAATCTCACGCATTAGGCGAACTAAGGGGTATAAAGAGCATGTTCCAAGTACATTTACATCACACATCATTGTATGCATCAACATATGTTACTGTAGGTTGTGCAAGCGAACCACCAGCGCCCCCTGGAGGGAAAACTGTGAACTTTCCCACACAAATACCTCGAGCATAACTCATGCCGTGGGGCGGGCCCTAGACCGCAAGCCGCCCTGATATTCCTGACAGTACCTCCCCCTCCCAAGAGCGGTCTAGGGCCCGGCTTAGAAGGATGAAGGAGGTGGAATCTGCGTAACAACGAGGGGCATGAACATGTTCTGCCGGTTCCCAAGAATCATTCTCAGAACCGTAACCTTTCCAGGAAACCAGATACCATAGTTTCGTGCCTCTGCGTTTAGAATCCAATATCTTCTGCACCTCATACTCCCAATTGCCCTGAATCAGGATCGGTGCAGGTTTGGGGGTTACACCTTGTCTAGCTGGCTTTAACAATGACGTATGAAATACAGGATGAATCCGCAAGTTCTTGGGAAGTTGCAATTTGTATGTCACTGGATTAACTTGACGGATCACTGAATATGGACCAATGAATTTGGGACGAAACATGTTTTTGTGTTTAAATTGTAAGTTCTTAGTGGATAACCACACCTTATCTCCAGAAGAATACATTGGTCCTGCTCGATGACGCTTATCATATTGCTGCTTGTATTTCTCTTTACTTTGTAATAGCCTTTTGTGAATTTTCTGATGAATGTTCTGCATAATTTGCACTGTCTCTTGAACTGCGGGTGCATTGGTCTCTTCTTTGGGCAGATTTAGAGGAATTGTTTTAGGTATATAGCCATATAGGGCCTCAAAAGGAGAGGATCCTGTAGAAGAATGAGGTGATGAGTTATAGGCTATCTCAGCAAACCATAGCAAATCCAACCAAGACTCTTTTGAATCTGTTACATAGCATCGCAAATATTGCTTCAGGGTTTGATTTAATCGTTCGGTTTGACCATCCGTTTGAGGATGATGACTGGTTGACATATTTGACGTGATCTGTAGACATTGACACCATTGTTGCCAGAACTTGGATGAAAACTGAGAACCTCGATCCGATATCAATACTGAAGGCAGTCCATGTAGTTTCACGATATTTTTTAGAAAGATTTGCGCTAACTGTCCAGCTGTAGGCAATTGTTTACAAGCTATGAAATGTGCGTACTTTGTTAAACTGTCTACAACTACCAAGATAACTGAATGTTGACTGTTTTGCGGAAGATTTGTAATGAAGTCCAAGGAAATATGTTCCCAAGGTCTGGTTGGAGTGGGTAGCACTTGCAACAGACCTTTTGGTTTACTGTGATCCGTTTTGAATCTTGCACAAGTTTCACAGTTTTGAGCCATTTGAGTCACATCTTTCTGCAGAGTTGGCCACCAGAATAATCTTTGTATTTTCTCCACTGTCTTCCTCGGACCCGGATGTCCTGCCATTGGATGAGAATGTAACCAACTGAAAACAGTTCTTTGTAGTTCTTTGGTTGGTAGATAGATTTGCCTTCCATGAAATGGTAATCCCTCTTTGATAGTTTGATTCTCTTCCTTATTCTCCCATTTTTTCCATTGATTAGGAGAGAAGTTTTCGTGTATTTTCTCTAGAAATTGATCGGCTGATATCAAACAAAGTACTTTATCTGGGCTTATGATCGCTTGTGGATCTCCTTCGAACCTGTGCAAAGAAGAATCTTTCCTAGAAAGAGCATCAGCTTTCTTGTTGTCTTGACCAGGTCGATAAGTTACTACGAAATCGTATTCTGCAAAAAACATCATCCATCTTAGCTGTCTGGGTGTCAACATTCTGGCTGAGCTCATAAATTGCAAATTCCTATGATCCGTGTAAACGGTTACCGTGAATTTAGCTCCCATGATGTAGTGTCTCCATTCTCTGAAGGCTTCTAGGATAGCAAGTAACTCTTTTTCTGCGATGATATAGTTTTGTTCGGCTGAGTTCAATTTTCGTGACATGTATGCCACCGGATGCATTTGACCAGTTTTAGGATGCCTTTGAGAAAGAATAGCTGCAATTGCCACATCTGACGCATCTGCTTCGATTATGAAAGGTTCTTTAACATCCGGGTGCATTAAAATTGGAGCTGCTGTGAACGCCTTTTTTAGTTTCTGAAATGCATCATTTGCCTCGGAAGACCATTCAAATTTTACCTTTTTTCTCAGTAATCTTGTGATAGGAGCTACTACTGCAGAAAAGTGATCAATAAATCGACGGTAAAAGTTTGCAAAACCCAAAAAACATTGTACATCCCGGACTGAAGTTGGAATAGGCCACTCAGCTACTGCTTGGATCTTTCGATCAGTCATTTTCATTCCTGTTGGGGTGAGTAGGACACCTAAAAATTCCACTTCAAATACATGAAAGTCACATTTTGTTAATTTACAATACAAATTATGTTTTTGTAGGGTTTTCAAAACTTGTTTTACATGGCCTTCATGTTCTTCCACAGAGTTTGAGTAGATTAAAATATCATCGATATAGACGATAACAAATAGATCTAAAAATTCTCGCAAGACATCATTGAGGAAGAATTGGAATGCTGCTGGGGCGTTACAGAGACCGAATGGCATTACCAAGTATTCAAACAGACCATATCGAGTTTTGAATGCAGTCTTCCACTCGTCTCCTTGTCGGATTCGTACCAAGTGATAAGCCCCTCTGAGATCAAGTTTGGTATAAATCACTGCTGTCTTGACTTGATCCAAAAGGACAGGGATTAACGGCAATGGATATTTATTTTTGATGGTTATTTTATTCAGCGCCCTATAGTCGATGCAAGTTCTTAATTCCCCATTCGCTTTTGGAATAAAAAACAAAGGGGAGGCAGCTGGAGACTTAGAAGGACGGATAAAACCATTTTCTAGATATTGGTCTAGATAGTCTCTCAAATGTTGGTTTTCTTTTTCTGATAATGCGTAAATTCTACAATTGGGTACACATGATCCTGGCAGAAGATCAATCTGGCAATCATAGCTTCGATGAGGTGGAAGTTTTGCTGCTTTCTCTTCACTAAACACCTCCTGAAATTCTCTGTATGCTTTGGGTAAAATTGTCTCTTTTTCTTCTGCAGTTGCGATTTTACTTACAATTGGTTCCAAGATTTTTAAACAAGATGACTGACAAAACTCTGAGAGGAATACAAGTTCTGTTTTTTGCCAATCGATTAGAGGATTATGCAAGCAGAGCCAAGGCATGCCCAAAATAAACCCATATTGAGGAGCTTGGATCACATCGAATTGCACTTCTTCTAAATGTCTTTGTTTCTTTGAATCCTCACAGATCATAACCACTTTTGAGGTTTGCATTGTAACTGGCCCTCCGGACAAAACCTTCCCATCGACTGCTTGGACAATTTCTGGAGTTTCTTTTTTCTCGCAAATGATACTTAGTCTCTGTACAGTGTCTAGATCAACAAAGTTCCCAGTAGCACCAGAGTCAATTAAAACTTCCATTTGCCAAATCTTAAGAGTTACTTGAATTTGTACTGCTAACCTGAAATGAGCTTTGTAATTGGACACACAAGAGTTTATGGAAGGGTAAGCGATGGTACCCAAGAGATCCCCTTCTAAACATCTCGGGCAAACTAGTTTTCCGACGTTTGATCTGTTTTTTCTAGGATTGCCGCCTTGTTTGCACTGAAGGACTTAGTTTTTGGCTTCATCAAGCAATCCTTCACGAAATGTCCTTTGCGACCACAGTAAAGACATTGTCCATTTTTGCGTCGGGTTTCTTTTTCTTCCTTAGATAATGGTTGTCTAAGAGCTCCGATCTCCATTGGTTCTGAACTGGATTCGGAGTGAGATAGTTGAGTCCGAGATCTAGGTTCATTCTTCCAATTTGGCTTCTCGCTCTTTCTTTTATCTGACCTTCTTTCAGAGAGCCGATGATCCAGTCGTAAGGTTAGATTAATCAAATCCGAACATGCAGTTGGTTGTGGATCAATTTGTGCAAGAACATCTTTCAACTCATCCCGCAAACCCTGATAAAAAAGAGCAGCTCTCTTTTCTTCTGGCCAAGAGGTTTCGGCCACCAGTCTGTTAAAATGGGACAAATAAGAAATAAGGTCTCTGTTTCCTTGTCTTAATTGCAATAATTCCCTGTCTGCAGATAAAGTTACAGTTCGCCTATCAAACACCTTTTCAAATTCCCCTACAAAACGTCTCCAGTTATATAATAAGGCATTATCCTGTCTGACCAACGGAACCGCCCAAGTAGCGGCATCTCCAGACAGGTAGGATATAAGGAACGCAATCCTAGATTGAGGAGTGGGAAAGGCTGCAGGCCTGCAAGAAAAGTGCAACTCAATTTGTGTCAAGAAGGTTTGCACCTTAGAAGGATCTCCAGTAAAACGTTCTGGGGATGCTAAAGGAATTTGCGGGGGTACAGTAACAGAGATATTAGTGGGACCTCTTGAACCTGTATCCTGAACTTCATCAGGCAATGGTGTATTCTGAAGTTGAATGTTATCCACTTTCTCAGCCAATAACGCAGTTGCATTCATGGTTTCATTTAGATCAGTTTGCATTTTTACAATTACCGCCATTAAATCATCTAAGGTGGCCATTATAGCAACTCCGACAGATCAGGAGGAAAATAATTCGTGGGCTCACTATTCTGTCAGACGAGGTCTTCCTCAGGATCTGTCGAGTTGATATAGGGGCCCACCTCTCGATACCTCCAATTCTGATTGTAGTAAATACACAGAATATTGAAGTGATCAAGCGAGGGGAAAAGGGTGTTGGGAAAGGAACAGCAGGGAAGGAGATCTGAAAAGGAAAAGTTAGTCAGGGGAGTTGGGTAGGGAACAGCAGGGAAGGAGATCTGAAAAGGAAAAGTTAGTGTTGCAAATCTATACCGATATTCTAAGAACTCTGCAACAGCTTAAAGAACTAAAATTTCACCCCTCAATAAAAGACCTTTTGTCTTTAACCTGGGTTTAACTCCAAATTAACATATATGAAATCATTCCTTTAAATTAAGCATCAAAAGAAAACACATTTGGGTCTCAGATTCAACACTGACAGAATGACACCTTTCTTGTAAATAACCACTTTACAATGACAGTCAAAAATGTCTCTTCGCCTAGTAAAACATAAACTTTTACATGAATAATCTCTAGTGCAGTCTTTACATAAATAATCTCAAGTTCAAAACCTTCACTTGAAAATTCTTTCTTTAACAATATAATTCTTTCTTTTGTAATGTCAATTCGTACTGCGACGGTTATGGATTGCGACCAAAGAAACCATAAGAAAAAGACCCAACAAGTTAGAGCCTAAGCTCTCAGAGAATTATTTCACAGAGAACAAAGAATGTGTAATTTGCGCAGATAAAAGACTCAAAAACACTTTTAAATAAGTTTACTATAATGGACTTTAAATATTGGCGCAGAAAATAGCTTAAAATGTCCTACCTGTAGAGTACGACCTACTCTACTGATACACAGGGCGTGGCCGAAGAAACCTAAGCCTCAGATATCCAACTTACAGGTACTGCAAAGGATTCCCAAATGCCTCCACAGCAGGTTGCGCCTTCCCAAAGGACCTTCAAAAGGATTGCCAACCACTTCCAGAAGCAAAGTCCAAGAAAATGCTTCCAAAACTCTGAACTCTACTCAGAGCTACAGGGAGACGCTGCTTCACCCTCAAGATCTCTAGAATAGTGAGCAAAGAGGTCTGGGCGTGGTCGCGCACGTTAACGTGGCTACGCCCGATGTTAAACGCGACCGCTTGCCGTTTCTCACGCATTTCGCGTGAGGTTTTCAATACCGCTTGCCAAACCTCACGCATCTCGCGTGAGGTGCCAAACCTCACTCATTTCGCGTGAGACAGTCAAATCTCACGCATTAGGCGAACTAAGGGGTATAAAGAGCATGTTCCAAGTACATTTACATCACACATCATTGTATGCATCAACATATGTTACTGTAGGTTGTGCAAGCGAACCACCAGCGCCCCCTGGAGGGAAAACTGTGAACTTTCCCACACAAATACCTCGAGCATAACTCATGCCGTGGGGCGGGCCCTAGACCGCAAGCCGCCCTGATATTCCTGACACAAGCAGAGGAAGTTTGCATCTGGCAACTGCATCAACAGTGCAATCAATTACAGAGGCAAATTACAGAACTTGTTTAAATTTCAAGACATTATTTTGGCCCAAATAGCTCCAGAGTAGATCTTGTTAGCTTCTACCTGAACTACCCACAACATATCTGAAGAGCGTACCTAGGCAATATCATGAAACCCCCTTTGTTTCCATCCTCGCAAGAATTCGCTGTACTGGCTTAACACTGGATGATCACTGAACACATGGGAAGATGGCCAACCAGTAAGACTGCAAAGACAAAGAGGCAAAAGCCAACCTGAAGAGAACAAAGCAGGATCCTCTTATTCCATAATCTCCCATCAAAGATAAGTCTTATAATGCCACTACCTTGGACAGCATGCTAAAGAAATTGAACTCAGTACGCAATATTGCACAAAACACTAAAACCAGTTCAGTCCTCTTACAGGTAGAAGTAGCTGGAATCAGGAAAGATGTAAAATGTTTAAATATTAGACTAACAAACAACGAATCAAGGATCAGCACCCTGGAACACAACAACAACATATCCAAATATCCAACAAACGGATCACCAATCTCTAATGCAAGATTTTCGATTTAGAGGACTGCAATAGAAGGGGCGACCTCCGAATCTACGTCTGCCAGAAGAAGCTAAGGTTTCTGAATACTCCACCATCAACTTCCTAAAATCCTGGATACCCTCAACACTTTCCCTAGAGACATTGAGATAGAGTGCGCCCATTGTGTTCCGACTTACAGACCTAAAAATGCCTCCTCACCTAGACCAATAGTTTTTTTTAGCCCCTTAGCCACCAACATTCAAAAATACTCTTCCTCATAGGAGAAAATCTAAATCCATTACATCGCAATGGGTCAAAATTTTCATCTTGCAAGATTTGGCCAAATAATCAGTGCCCAGGAGGAAAGGGGTTATTACCGTCCAAAAGAAATTGACTTAGATGTCTATCAAACACTCCTTTATTGACCCCCTCTAGATTTAAAATCATATTCAAAAGTGTAGCTTGACATATCAATACTCAACAGGTCTCCCTCCTTTTGCAAATTCCATTTAGTTGAACTCTTCCAAACACCACTATACTACGTTCGCTCATGCTAACATTCACTCCAATATGATGCACTAATAAAAGTGTATCCAGCACATCAACTACAACAATTACAACAAATAAAGCAACTACTATATTAGCTGCAACAGGACCCTCATAATTCACCTCTCATTCCAGTACTAGCTCGCATGCACACTGCTACACAACCGTTAGCAATGACCCAATTATTATACATTCATTGGCTGCTTCTTACCTACTCTCTGACAACAAGCGTATTGAATGAAAAGATTTGGGAAGGAGCCCTCTGCATCACTTTACAAGTCATTGTCTTTCAATTCTGGTAATTGGTTAATTTGGCCTAAAACCAAACAGGCAGGAAGTCATCTCTGCCCTCAATTCTAGTCCAGCCTCTTATAAAATGCCTCACAGTCAGAATATTTGATACATTGGGTAGGTTAAAGCAGACCATCAGATATATTCCTTACTGCCACCAGTGTACATTTAAACTTAATTTTTAAACATTATTTCCTTTTGTATGTATAAAGGTGGAGTTCATCAGGTGCCCTTCAATAATATGTTTACATCTGTTTATGTTGCCAAGTTTACTGATGCCTTCAGAAATCTACTGTTGGGTTTTGTCAATATTTCCCCTATAGCTTGTAATACATCTTATTCAATAGAGAGTGCCTCACATTCAAAGCTGTGTCTGGAACTTCCCCTGCCTTCCTCAAATCCTTAGTCATCCCCTACTGTCTGGTATGCAACCTACGGTCCTCTCATCACCATCTCTTAGCTGCACCCCCAATTGAGCTTAAAAAATTTGGTGGCTGTAGATTTGCCCGATTGGCCCCCAATTTCTGGAACCCGCTGCCCCTTCCGCTCAAATCTTCTAACTCCCTTCTGGAATTCAGAAAATTCCTGAAAACCAGTCTTTTCACACAGTCTGGCTAGCTCCCCTCCTTTTTACATCTCTCAGCACCTAATCGGCTCCAGGAAACTCATGGTGACAGAGCGCTATACAAAACTCCATTAAGATGAGATAAGATAAGAGAGTTTGAGCTGCTCCTTCTTCTCTTGCTGGGGTTTTCCCCAAACCTTCTTGATTTAGAACTTGTCACACTGATACTGATCTTTATGGGCAGGGGGCATATGTGTGTGTTGGATTTACTTTGGGTTTTCTGTTGTCTCACCATCTGTCTCTATAAATGTTGTACCTCTTTTGCTAAACTATACCTTTCACTTCCCCCTTCTTACCCTGCTCCCCTCATTCTCAAGTAACACGTCAACAAGAAGACCATCCAGACAAGCCTTTTGTAACTCCCTAATCTACCTAACACCAAATCTCATTCCCCACATCAGATTAATATCCCAATGCGACTTTAATAGTTCTGTCCCTAAACACCAAAGGCCTGAATCACCTGATCAAAAGACGGAAAATGACTCAATATGCCAATAAATCAAAGTAAGACATTTTTGTCCTGCAAGAAAACAACTTCAGATACAGAGAAGCCCTCTCTATGAGGACTGTCTACGTAGATGATACATTCTGCTCAGGGGCAGTCTCAAAAGGAATGGTCTGGGGGGTTTGGGGTCAAGTGGCAGACTGGTGAGACGCTCTCCACTATCGCTCCCGCCGACCCGACAAGTATTAGGTATTTACTGTAATCATCCTACGGTCGTATTTCGATTTAGATGCCCATACATAGGTTTACTGAATCATGTCCTTATATAGGCACAATTCGGCTTGCCCTTGCATAGAATCCCAGTCCTTATTTAGGCATTGCCCATGCAATCCAAATGCAGGCATGGTCACCTGCATCCATCCATCCCACGTCACAACGAGTTCTTAGAAACCAGGCCGTTAAGTAATTAGGACTTTCCCCGCTTCGATTATTTATTTCTCCAAGAACTCATCTATTATGCATGAACTGCTATTCCTTAGGGGTTCGTTCATGACGTCTGCCTCTGCCCCACTTTACGTCAATGCTAGCATTCCTAGACAACTTCCAGGTATAAATATACCTTCACTTGCCCTGGCAAACCACACCACAGCACAGCTTGGCTACACGGCTCGCCACGGCAAGTCCAGAAGGAGTTTGAGTCCCCGCCTGACACACTGGCCAGACGCTGTCCTACATGCTCGCAAAGATTCCAGCTTTGAGTGTTCTGACTCCCCTTGCGGTGTGTTGGAGTTTGAGATCCGGAAAGAGATTCCCACCTCTCTCATTCTAAGGTATGGAGCTGACTAGAATCTAGAGGGACTCTTGGCACATACTAACTTAAGCTCATACCAACTATAGCTTTAAACAGCACCTACTTCCTACCTCGTACTACACTTAGGTTAGGTACACCTGGGTAGAACTATTTAGAAGCATCCGATGAGTATCTACTTTAGCCTGTGTTATTTATGTTTATGTATATGAATGTAGGTCATAGCTAAAAGACAATGCTATTGCAGTTTTATTTCTTCTTACTGCTGACGCTGTGCATATTATATCTTGCTTACTGTCTAATGATTGGAACAGCTCATATCTCTTACACAAGAACTAAGACTGTTCAATAAATCCTTTTATTTGAACGCCCGTCTATCTATATCTGTGTAATTCTGAAGAAACTAAGCATGCACGATTGACTGAGTGAAACTGATATCTATTGTTTCCACGATTCTGAGACACGTTCCAATTCTAAGGGAAAAAAAGTTGTCATGTTTATGCGGTTGTCAGAAACGAATCCCTTCTTGTTCATTCGAGAAGTTTCTAGTGACCTCTGAGTTAGCCGGCACACAAGTAATTAAGTTTAATGTACTCGATAGGAGCATACTGACCTCAGTCCTATGCACAGAACTATAGTCATCATCATCATCATAAAAGCTTTATTCCAATATAAATATATCATAAAAGCATTTTACAAATTATGTAGAGTGAGTACAAATTAAAACATTTTTTGACAGGGGTACCATAGTAGCAAAAGGTTAAAAACACAACAAGGTGATACGACTTTCCCTTTTCCTTTCTGCATACCTTCCATACATAATTGTGCAATCAATAAATAACAATTCATCAAATCAAAAACATACAACACATATTTTAAAAATAGATTAAACTGTCTCAGCTTTAAAACAGAGTAAAAACAAGATTTAAGTGGGATCATCATCCAGAACAAATCTTTTTCGATCTGATCACCCATGCCCAGCTGAGAAATGTGGCCACACTGCAGACCAGAGTGGTATTAGTATCTGTTCATAATATTCTCAATGCTTCACGTACCAAATCGCTCAATAATGGCTTGGTTGGAGTTCCCTGTATGAGTGAGACCAATTCTCTGAAGAATTTATTTTCTGCCTTTACCATATCGTCAATTTTCTCAAAGCCCCAGAGCTCAGCACCATATAGTGCAGAGCCTACGGCCTTGGTAGCATAAATCACAAGGGCAGGGGCAATTGGCCTAGATCTTGAAGAGCGATGCTCTCTGCCTATAACGCCCAAAACCCGCTTATGGTTCAGGGCCATTTTATCAATATGTGGTTTCCAGGTCAATTTATCTGAGATTCTAATACCCAAATAATCGAATGTTTTAACACACTCTAAGGGCACCCCATCAAGTGTGAGGGTGGTCTTTACCTGCCTGCTAGGATTAAAAAAGAGAAGCTTGGTCTTTGAAGTGTTAATTACCAGGCCCCTCAAGTTGCAGAAAGAATAAAACCTATTTAGCAATTTTTGCAGTCCGGCAGGGGTTTTGGAAATGAATAGGGTGTCGTCCACAAAAAGTAAAGCGGGCACCTAATTGCCCGCCAGGACTGGAACGTCTGCATTTATCTCTAGTAAGTAGGAGACCACCCTGTTGACAAAAAGAGAAAAGAGGGTTGGGGCCATAACACAACCCTGGCGGACACCTCTCTTGACAGGGATTTTCTCCGTTTTTTTGTTCCTGAGTACCCCACCTGACTCGGGCATAGTTATCCTCATGCATGCGGATCAGGAGATTCAGAATGGGCGAGGGAATCCCCATCTACTGTAAGACCAACCAAAGGCGGTCTCGGGGGACCAGGTCAAAGGCAGTCTTCAGGTCGATAAAAGCGAGGTACAGACTGCCCTTGCCGATGGTGACCACCTTCCAGTACATGAGGGCCAGCCTAAAGGCCTGATCGATCGTACTTGTGCATGCCCTAAACCCTGCCTGGTAATCAGACAGGATATTATTCTCCTCGGCCCAGGAAAGAATCCTCTCCAGTAGGACCCAGCCAACCACCTTCTGGCCAGCATCTATAAGGCTGATGGGACAATAGTTTGCAGGGTCCCCCCTGGGGCCCTTCTTGTAGATGGGAATGACCTCCACCCCCTTCCAAGAAGCGGGGACGGGGGTGTTGATAAAGAGGGCTAAATATGTTGCCCATTCATTAGACTTTGCACAATATAGATCACCTTGTAGTCCATCTTGGCCCAGGGCCTTTGCCGGAATGATCTTATCTACGGCGAGCTCTACCTAACTCATCACTATTGCATGAAATGGTTCGGGGGGGAACAGAGACAGGGGGCAACAGAGGGGTTCTCGATGCTCCGGGTCAGTGACTCCCTCATATAGTTTTTTAAAATGGTCATGCCACTCCTGATTGGTGATATGGTTTGGAATCAGGTCAGGGTCCCGACCGTTAGATCTCCTAACCAGGCTCCAAAACAGATCACTATTTGTAGACAGACTAGCTGTCTTTAAGTCTGTCCAATGGGATTCCTCCCAAGCCCTCTGAGCCTCAACTAGAGCTGGCCTATAATCCTTTCTGGTTCGTTGAACCTCACTAATGTTATGGTTCTTTATTGCGGATATCAGAGAGGTCTTTTTCCATCTGCACTCCCTATTGAACCATGCTTCTGATGATTTACAGGCCTTGAATTTCTTATTGGAGGGAAAGGATTGTAGAAAGAGGGAACCTATTTGGTCAATGGTATCAACATAAACTTCCCCGACAGTTAAAGCCCCATCCTTTTCCATACATGCTTTAAGCAATTTGGGGGTCGGAACTATAGTGTATAACATTCCAATGCACAGAGCCTATAAGGGAAATAGGAACTACACTACACTACCCGATGATGTAGCAAACATGTCCGCGGTGGCCCCAGGAGCCCGGTGACTTGCTTCTTTAGCATCTGGTGGTGGAGATGGATGTGGACGAGAGGGCAGAGCACCCGAGGAAGCCCAGTGTGGCGTGCTGCAGCCAGCCCATAGCAAGGACCCACTGCCTGAGGACGGCTGGCGGGAGATGAAGTGAGCACATGCTGACAGGCCAGGCGTTGCACTAAGGGGCCCAGAGACTTCCCTAGTTGCGACCACATAAAGGGAGTGGGGCCATGGAGCTCAAGCTGCTGGGGCCAAATGGTGAAGAGCCCACAGATAGAGGTACGGAGGCTTCACGCCATGATATCCAGGGTGGTCCATGACTCTTAGTGGTTACAGGAGACCTGTAGAGAGAAGCTGGGCCCCAGTCAAACGGGGCATGGCTGTGGAGGACGAGCCCGGGCCCCCTAAGTGCCTCACAATGACACAGGGAGACAAGCCTGCAAACGGATGATCCAGGATGCTGACTCTTCAATTGCGCATGAGAACAGTGACTGTGTGCTGGGGGATGCAGGTGCTCCTAGGGATATGGAGAGCCAGGAATTGCTGGGTGAACATGCCTCTGACACTTCTCCTACTGCACGGGCGGTCGGTTCACGCTGGGAGTGACCCTTGGCAAGTCAAAAGGGAGAGGTGGTGGTCGAGGCCTAGGTCCAGGTGGCATATCTGAGCACCCAACAATGCCTGGCATAGCAAACTCCACTGAGCTGAACCTGCAGTATACAGAGGCAGTGCTGCACCAAGAGAGCCAGAGTGGGTGATTACCCACCTGCCTCCTAAAAACAAGACTGGCTCATGGTGTGCTTCTTGCATAATAAGGGAAATTCCCCAGCCTGGGCCAGTAGTTAAGCAGGGTGACACCTCTGAATGCAAGATATCTGTCACTAAAACTGACCTGCTTGATAGCCTACGCATTTTTAAAGCTGAGCTATGCAATGACGTAAGGCAAGATCTCATGAAGGGCTTTAAGAGCTGCGCTGTGACCTAGGTGCATAAATAGCAGATCTTAGAACAGAAGTTGATTCAGTAGGACTACGCATCTTGGAGGCAAAGGAATGCCTCAAAGCATGGCACCAACTTACACTGCGACGGCAGAGAAAAGTCTCGCGCTGGAAGCTCAGTTGATTAATGCTGTTTAGAAATTGGAAGATCTAGAAAGCTATTCAAGGAGGGAAACCAAAACCTCCACGACCAGGACCAAGTGAGGAGATAGATAGATAGATAGATAGATAGATAGATAGATAGATAGATAGATAGATAGATAGATAGATAAATTAAACATGTAGCATCCCACACGAGCTACCATTCTTTAGCCAATACTAAACATAGAGCAGTGGCAACATATATGAGACATAATCTCCCCATGACAGTCACCCAGACCCACACTAACAAGAAGGGCAGATAACTCAATTCAATTCAATTCAATAAAGTCTTTATTTCGATTGTTCATCATAAAAGAAAAAATCATCCAAAATTTAAAACGAATACAACTTCACATAACAATTATCGTTTAAAAACATAGGTCGGATGAAGAAAACATTAATCACAATTCATCATAAATTAATAACTAATTATGAATCCATTTTAAAATAAGATCTTAAAAAATAAAATTGAGTATATGAAGTCGACATTGCAAACAGCATTTGACATAACAGATGCTCTGAAAACCATAATACCTTCATTGGCATAAAAACCTTTATTCATTAAAAAAACATTACCATACAAGTAAAGGTCCCTCTTTACACTATGAGCTGCTCGGCCCCCCATATTTGTTCCGAATGGCCCATGCCCAGCTCAAAAACTTTGCCACACCAATGAGGGCCGTGGTATCTGACCTTAGGATCCCTCTGGTTTCCTTCGCTGAACTTATATTCATGGCCATACAAACCGGTTTGAGCCATTTGTCCTGGGCAGATGGTACGCAGGACAAACAGATAAAATATGGTCTATGTTCTCACAGTGAACCTGTTGAGTTCCATCTGCTTATAAGAGATCTTACTGGCAGGGACCCTATTCTGCACTGGTGATAGAGTTTCCGGTCGGTAGGCCTAGAAATAAGATCCCAATAAGCTTCCAATCTGGCCTCATCCTTTATATCGAGGAATTCCCAGGACAGTGACTGCCTTGTGTGGGAATATTATCTCTTGGTTTTAACCATTTCCTAATAGGCTGCCCTGTATATCTTCTTGAGGGGAAATTCCATGACATCAGGGTTTTCTCATAGATTGCTCATCCCCATTTCGGACAACATAGACCTAATGTTATACACCATGGGATCTTATGTAGTCGACCCAGTCTCCTCACTTCCAGTAAGGCCTTGGCATACAAGGAGAGTTTCGGAGTAATCCAGAGTCGCCTCAAGAATGCCAATGGTCTATATCGCGCTACGTCCTCGATATTATGGCAGCCCAGTTCTAGTAGTGGGGTAGTAAGGGGGAGGATTGCGGGAGGCCAACTATTGATCTCACAAACTTATTTTGTGCTATTGCAAGGGGGGATAAATGATCAAAGCCCCACAATTCTGCACCATATAATATAGCAGGGCTAATTTTGGTAGTATATATTTGCAGTACCGGGGCAACAGGCTTAGTTTGGGAGAGCCTATGCTCCTTAATCAGGGCGCCAGCTAACTGCACATGTTTTAGTGCCAACATATCGACTTGGGGCTTCCAGCTTAGCATGCTACTTAATGTGATACCCAAGTAGGTAAAAACATCGGTCTGATCCAGTAGAACATCGTTCATGAATGCTCTCGCTTTGATGGACTTCGATTTATGGAACACCATCAACTTTGTTTTCCCCACGTTTACCACTAGCTCATGTTCACGGCAAAACACCTCAAAGCGAGACAGGGCGGCCTGCAACCCCTGTCTCATCTTGGATATTATCAGGGTGTCGTCCGCGAACATGAGCAAGGGTATTTTCATGCCAGCTAACAAGTACTGGACTACTCCGTTTATAAATGAAGAAAACAGAGTAGGTGCTAGCACACAACACTGCTGAAGTCCTTTAGACACTAAAAACCTCTCTGTAGTCTCTCCCGGGGTTAACCCAATAAACCTGCGCATAAGTTGATTTATGCAATTTTACCAAAATAGCCACCAATTCTGGAGGCATCCCCATTTTCAATAACGCATTCCACAGTTTCACACGGGGGACAAGATCAAATGCGGACTTTAGATCCACAAAAGCTGCATAGATTGTGCCCCCTCCTATGACAACCACCTTCCAATATATTAGCACAAACCTAAAGACCTGATCGAGGGTACTTGAATGCGGCTGAAACCTTGCTTGTAGTGGAGTTAAAATATCGGTTTCAGTCATCCAGGCCTGTATTCTACCCAGCACTAATCTGGCTACAATCTTCTGAACGGAATCTATTAGACTGATCGATCTGTAATTCCCCGGTTCAGAACGGTCACCCTTCTTATAAATCGGCAAAAATGTCCGCACTAGACCAGGTTTCTGGAAGTGGGGGCACCATTTGCTATTGCATTTGCTAGAAACTTTAAATAGGGTACCCAAAGCTCTTTATCCTTTATGAATAAATCTGCAGGTATACAATCGAGCCCCGGGGCCTTGCCTTGCGGAACTAATTTTAACACAGACTCAACCTCAGCACTAGTAAAACTCAAAGGTTTGTTCGTTCTATGTAGCTGGAGGATGTCTTCATTACTATTTGTGGACTTAAACTGTGCCTCAAAGTGCCCTACCCACTTTTCTGGGACAACATAATTAATCGGTGCCTGAATCTGGTTGCCACTACCCCATATGACTGAGTGCCAAAATTGGGTTATATTCCTCCCTTTGCATGCCAGTAACAAATCCGGCCAACGTTCTTCGTCCCACTCTTTCTTCTCTTGCTTCTGCACTGCCTTGTAGTTAGCTCTAAACATTTTAATATTTCCCTGTACCCTTGATCTAATGGCCTTCACAAGAAATTTATAGGCCTTTATACATGCGCTGTTGTACCATGAACATGTCTTCGTAATCCTGTTCTTCCTAGGGATACTACTTTTAATGAAGAACTTTTTTAGATTCTTGAATAGCTCTTGGTGGACTTGAAGTATAATGAGATTTACAACCTCCTGTGACTCACAATCGGAGAGTTTGGACAATGACCCCATTACCATGTCCCTCATCTGGGCAAGTTCACCCTCATTGTTGGCGATCCTTGCCCACTGAACTCTTCTCAGGTCATTGGTGACAGTGACCTCTTTGGTGGTATACATAACCTTCCTCATTATTGCGCAACAAAAGCTTGTGTCTTTAATTTTCAGTTGTGGTCACTTTCAGGCCTCCTCCGAACCTCCATATCTAATACAGATGGCCAAAATTCTACTTTGATAAGAATGTAGTCTATACAACTACTACTTACTCCATTGTCAAAGGTGTTTGCACCCAGCCTATCTGACTGCATCCTGCTGTTTGCTGCCCTCATTCCCCTTTCCAGGCAGAAGCCCTTTAGTTGTAATGCGGCCTTGGTCCATTTACTTATGGGTTGTAATTCTAGATGGGGAATATTCCATAATACATCCTCATCTTCACTAAGCAGTCTGTCTTCTAGATCCGGGGGCTCAAAACTACAGTTGAAGTCACCCGCAATAATCAAATTACCGGTGACTCCAACGTTATGCAGATAACTTTCAAGAGCCGTGACCACACTAGACCCCCTGCCACCCAGCTGCCCTTGTGAGTAGACATTAAAAAGTGTTACATCAAGGCCTGTAGGTGATCTAACACGCATGGCCATGATGTACGAGCTATCTATTGATAACTCTTCCACCCTTATGCCCTCATACTGTCTAACCCAACAGGTCAACCCGTCAACCAAGTCTTCCCCTCGTACCACCTATTGCAGCCTTAGAAAAGTTTAAGAAGCCCGGATGGTAGACTCTATCCAGAGACCAAGTCTCCTGGAACAGCCAGACATCAATTCCGTCAATATATGAAGTCCAATCCGTAGAGTTTATTTTAAAGGATATTCCTGCAATATTCCAGGAGGCTACGGCCATACATTTTTTTAGGAGGCTGCTACCAACACCCTCTGAACTGATAATTTCCACAGCATCATATATTTTATCATTTTCCGGTAAACCATCTCTGGGTGGACTAAGTATAGGATGGGCACATACTCCTGGTCTTGGTGAGATTGTAATCACTGTACCACTATTACTAAGATCTCTTAGGGGTTTACCCGCTATGCCTATATGCCTTACGCTGTCAACCTGTTTATCACAAAAGGCTGCCTCCTGTTTGGTCATCAGAGCTTCAGTGGAAACACCCTGGTTGCTTACAACCTCCTCTACATCAGTAAGTCCCTCAGACTCAACTAATAATGATGTTTTAAATGATCCCAGTCAATCGATTTCTTCTAATAAAGAAAGTATTTCAAAGTGATTGCTTGTTTGGACAGGGTTGTCATATTGATTGTATGCCTTATTGGGTTCCCACTGCTCATTATTCATAATCATATTCCGCGGTTTGTAAAAATATCCTAAAGGGAGTATTTTTATGTCGTCTGATTCAAAAGATGAATAAATGTCCATTTCCAGTATGTGCTGTACCAATGTTGGTGATCTAAAACTAAGTACAACACAATCACCTAACATAGACGTTTGTGACTTTCCAATCCATTTGACTCTGTGGACCATTTTAAATTCCAAGAACAATTGGTCTCTTATACCTGTCCTATTACCCAAAAAATGTACTGCCTTATTTTTAAGCGTCAACCAATAATCCCGAGAGCCAGGTGGAAGCATAGGGGACATTTGCTAGTACCACTGTATACGGCATGGCCTGTGGCGGCAGATGCAAACTAGAGTGAGGGTTTGTATCACCTATTACACCCAACTCTATAGGTCTGCTCCTAATGCCATTTTCCCCTTGCTGCGGTTTTGGTATAATAGAGGTGCCATTACTTGTGTTGGATGTATTATTAAACTCAGTACTTGTGGCTATTACGACTGGTGCGGAACTTTGGCGGGCATTAGCCGGAATTCCCTGTTGCACTTCATTTGTAGCCCCCATCATGTTATTATATACCCCCCTATTCCCATGTACAGTGGATTGAGCTAGGTTTATTTGTTTTTTACAGATGAGACTGTGTACAATCTTTTTTAATCTTTCATCAACAGAGTCCAATCTTTTGAGTAGGGGGTCTACCCTTGCTGCTATTTTTTCTCCTAAGAGAGATAATAACTCCTCTGAGTTAAACTGATTACTTGAATGGGCTACGCAGTTATGGTTAGCAGCCTGTTCTAGAGAAATATCTATAGGATTCGTTATGGGTTTAGCAACAGGTTTTGCAACTGGTTTGGAGCCACCTGATTTCCCAGTAGTGGTTGCTCTACATGATTCTTTACTGGGGACCGATTAATTGGACTTTGCTGGACCACGTCCTTTCCTTTTTTTAGAAGGTGGTTCCCGCCTATTTCCCCAGTAACCTTCTTACCCCTAGTGGTAACCATTGCTATACTTGCTGGACTACCCTGATCTTGGGATCTTCCTGGGGTTGTGAGCACTATGTCATTACTTGTTGTGTGAGGTGAAGTTCTATGACTAGCAGAGTCAGAAATATTTCCTACAGGGGGTTGGTACCTGAACTGTAGACACGCAGCTACCCAATGAAAGCACAGGGTCAAGTGAGAGCCTACGCTCCTGTAATGACCTGATAATTCTGCCAATAATCAGGGCATACTTACCTTATCCCTTCTCAGGACCCAAAAGAATACAACATTTCACAATACTTACCCAAGAAAGGAATAATACTAATAATTACCTAGAATATATGGCTATTGCAGAGGAGCTCGCAAACAACAATAACGATGCAAGTAACAACAATACCAGTGGCGACAACAACGCAAACAACCCGGGAAAACAACGCAACAAAGCCACTCGGTAAAACAACGCAACAAAGCCCACCCAGGAGGGACTGTATAAACAACGCATACCCCTCCTAACATTGCCTCGGGGTGGATTACTTACTAGTTTTAGTTTCCTTGGATAAGAACGGAGCCCAACCGTCAACTACCTGCAGGAAGGGAAACTAACCATCCTTCCGATGCTACAGCATTTGGACCAGAAAGGCCTGACCTCCCATCCCAAGGAATACAGGCGAATAATGGTATTTATTCTGGGGTTTCTTTATTAAACAATGATAGAAGGACGAAAGAAAGAAATCACTACTATGTCATGATAGACCTTCTTCACATCAATCCCTAAGCAATTGCTAATGCAATTAGAATAGACATATGTAGAGCTCATATGTAAATCAGCATATAACCTGAAAATAGGAGACAATAGTTAGATAAGAACAGTTAGGAAATAAGAGTTAGTGGAACACCTCACCAAGTTTCTACACATCCCGCTTCCACTTCGCCAGAGTGGAGTCCGTTTCTCCAGCCAAAACAGTATTCTCTGCTCCACCGTCACAGCTACACGTCTGTACTGTGATGAACTACCAGTAGTCGAGACCCGAACACCCCCTTAAGTACAAGTGAAAACGTTGGTCGAAGCTTCTAGCAAGCCTCGCCCCCTGTTCCACACAGATTCCTGTACCACCCCGCACCAAGGTCACAGCTTCAGCTAGCTAGCCATCTGTTATGACTTCTAGCCAATTATCTGTGAAAAGGGCTCGATCACTACGTTCCACCCATAACCATTGTCCAATTCCAGCAAATGCATACAAACATTAAACAGGACGTAAATCATTACTAGAATAATAGTAAACATAACTAACAGATCTTGATAAAGTACCAGGTCGAAACAATTCAAATGATTGGGTACACATTGGATGCAGCAACATATAGCACTAAGGAAAGAAATGACTACGGCCCAGATGCATCAAGCTAGAATCCGCTCGCAAAGGGGCAGATTCTCAGAATCTGCCCCTTTGCGACTGGTATTTTTGCATTTGGGATGCATCATCCCAAATGCAAAAATCGCAATTTAAGAAATCGCAAAATTACGATTACTTAAATTGCTATTGCATTTAAGGAATCTCAAATTGAGATTCCTTAAATCCAATGCATTAAAGTTAAAAAAATTAGCGATTCCGCTAATAGGGGGCGCAAATTACCATGCAGTTGAACTTCATGGTAATTTGCAAAAACTTTGAAAAATGCACTAAAGTGCATTTTTCAAAGTTACATTTTACACACAGACATTCCCTTAGGGCATGTGTGTGTGCAAAATGTACCCATATGCAGATTTCAGGGGTGCAACAGGGGGTCCTTTTAAAACCCTGGCACCCTTGAAATTGCAATCTCAATTTGCGATTCTCTAATTGAAAATCGCAAATTGAGATTGTCTTCCTATTCATTCCTAATGGCCTCTAGCCCCATAGAAATGAATTGGGAGGTATTTCTTAATTGCGACTCGCAATTTGCGACTCGCAATTAAGGAATTTTAAGAAATCGCTATTTTTTAAGCGAGTTCTTCATGCATGGCATTTTGCTATTCCTTATTAGCGAATCCTTCTTTTTCACTAATAAGGAATCGCAAAATGGATGCTTGATGCATCTGGGGGCATTGCATAGATCCATCAAGCGATATTGCGATTGCAATCGCTGCAAAACAGCGATTGCGATTGCAATTTCCGCTCCCGCAATGCATCAAGTAAAAAAGCAGCAAATAGCGAAATCGCAAAACAAAGAATCACAAAACCATTTGGAAACCCCCATTGCGATTCCTTAACAGCGATTACCCCCACATTTAGCAAAATCAATTGCGGATTCGCAATCAATTTGCGAATTCGTCATCATAAAACGCAAATTGTGAAAATACCATAAATCGCTAAATACGAGTCGCAATTTAAGGAGAACCAAAACCAGGTGGCAACCATGAAGTCCAATTGGTGAAAAAAAAATTGGCAAACAAGATACAGGTGTTGGGTAAATCAAACACACTTAAGGAGACTCAGTAGAAGCATGAGGAAAGTCACAATGCCAGGTCTCTACACCGTGGCAAGGCGGCTGAGGCTCCAGGCAATAGCCCAGAACCGACGCAGGATCCAGGAGAGCATCTTCCGGCTGCGGATTACACTCCTGGGCCAGACTGAAGAGGAGATCTACTCCAAATACAGGCTCAATGGGGCAATGATAAGAAGCTCATCAAAGACTTTGAACCCCTGATGCAGCACCCAACACGGAGGACCAATGCAGTGCCCACCCATGTCCAAGTCCTGTGCTGCCTGCACCTCCTGGCCTCCGGCAGCTTCCAGGGGATAGTCGAATATGCAGGGGGTATATCGCAGAGTACACTGTCCCGCTGCCTACAGACTTTCATAGACGCCATGCTGAGCCGGATACACCACTACATCACCTTCCCAACAACCCAAAAGGACTTAATGCAAACAAAACTGGACTTCTATCACACCGCCCATTTCCCCCATGTAATTGGCTGCATCCACTGCACCCACATTCACATCTGTCCACCCGCAGAGACCGAATACATGTACCTGAACCTCAAGTCAGTCAGTCAGTCAGTCAATACGCTTTTATTCGATAAATTAAAATCATAAAAAGACACAGGTGATGCGTCCCCCGCAAGTCATACTACTCCCTCAACATCCAGATGGTCTGCAATGCGAAGACCATCATCACAGACATTGTGGCACAATACCCGGGGAGCAAGCATTATTCGTTCATCTTCCGGCACAGCGGCATACACACCCGCTTGGCCAGGGGTGAATTTGGCGAGGGAAATCTCCTAGGTAAATACACATGCCCACATACAGTATATCAAGACCATGTTGCTGCGCATAACAGGCACTGACCCTCTGCTCCTCCCTTCAGGTGACAGCGCCTATGGCCTCCATGAATACCTCCTCACCCCATACCTCAAACCTGCAACACCACAGGAACAGCGGTACAAGGCTGCACATATACACACCAGAAATGTCATAGAGCGGACCTTTCGCATGTTAAAGAGTAGATTCCGCATCCTCCACAAGACTGGCTGGGCCCTCAAATACTGGCCTGAGGTCTGCTGCCGCATCGTGGCCGTGTGCGCCATACTCCACAATATTGCCACCAAGCTGAGGATACCTGTGAGGTGTCTGGTAGTGAGTCGGAGGGGGACAACCTGCCACCAGCACATGTGCATCATGCACACGGGGAGAATCCTGCTGAAGGACCCAGGCGCTGTGCCAACATCACACAGAACTATTTCTAGTGCACCCATACCCTTCAAACAACACTGCACTCATGCATGCCACATGAATGATTGACATGAGGAAGATTTGTGTTCAAAATAAATCTTTTGTTTATGTAACAAGCTCTCGATGTGCTTTAAATCAGCAAACATTTGTGCTACTGTATTGAGACATACACGCTCTTTTATCCTGAGCAGGCGTGCGTGGTTACCTCACCATGGCACTGCTGGAAATGTACAGTCACTGGCGCCTCCTGCCCGGACGCACCCTGTCACCTCTCACCCTCCAAGTTGGGAGTGTTCTGCTGCGATGCAGCGTTGGCCCGGAACTGCAGCGCCTTTCTGGTTCCACCGGCACAGACAGGCTGCTGAGGCTAGATGTCCCCTCACTGGCATCACCCCGCCTTGCATGGCCATGGCCGGCCGCCTGTTGGTTCTCCACAGCGGTGGTGACCTGCTCCAGGGCCCTTGCAACATCTGCACAGCATTGAACCATATGTATCTGCATGGCCAGTGACCTGCGCAACAGCTGGGAAGTGGCGTTCCCTATCAGGTGGTTTGAGCGTGTGTAGGCTGATAGCCGTGTCAACAGCTGCCTATGGCATCTGCGTGTGATGTCCTGCTGCGCCACCATGAGTTGGTTGCTCTCCTTGACGGCTGCGGTCAGCTCGTGCACACTCTCAGTGAGTTGACTAATGTTGCGTGCAGTTTTGTAGAGCTGTAGCTGCATTGCTGCCATGTGCTGTGCCTGTTTGCGGTGCAGAGCAAGCATCCGAGCCTCAATACAAAAGCCTAAGTTATGGGCCAGTTGCTCCATGTCTGCTGGGGTGTCCACAGAGCGCTGCTGCTTCAACCTGCTGCTTGCTTGGGACCGCACAGATGCTGGGCGTCGTGTCTGCCTCCTGGGTGGGGTGGGATCTGCTCCACTGCCATGCGTGCCGACTGGTGAGGTTGTGCTCCACCTATGGCTGCAGGGGTGGCCCTATGTCATTGGGAAGGTGCTGGTCCAGGTGCTGGTTCTGGCTGTCTCTCTCTGTCTCATCAGATGTCTCCACAATGTGGAGTGTCTCGCTGTCAGACGTCTCAGCATCTGCAGCACCTGTGATGTGAATGAGTGCATGATTAATTATATGATTCAGGCACCTGTGATGTAGCAACATGCATGCAGGCTTGCATTCCCTAACTGGCTTTAGGGGTATGTTTTACTTGACTATTCTGACTGTGTGTGGCTATCAGGGCACATTGTAACACTACAGGTCCCACAATGCATTTGGGCATTTGGGAGGGGCAGGAACTGGATTACTGGGGTTACAAATAAGGCTTGCTCTGGGGGCA
The DNA here is from genome assembly GCF_964263255.1 of Lissotriton vulgaris. NCBI lineage: Eukaryota > Metazoa > Chordata > Amphibia > Caudata > Salamandridae > Lissotriton > Lissotriton vulgaris. The sequence continues at coordinate 829,606,433 of NC_141697.1, read as the reverse complement.
TGGGCATTGTTATGGGACGGGTTCGCTGTTGCATGCCTCTTACCTTGTGATTGGTGTGTGGCGCGGGAGGTGTCCAGTTGAGTGACCCCACGCAGGCTGCAGGTTTGATGGTGTCCTCCACTAGGTCCTCCATTGGTGTGTTCTCGGGGACTGTGGAGTCTCCTCCTCCCGTGGCCAGTCTCTCCCCAGTCTCTCCGCAATGCGCTCCTTGGCATGGCCTCTGAGGTCGTACCACCTCTTTTTGAGGTCATCGATGGACCGGTGCGTCACTCCCACCGCGTTGACCTTGGCCTTGATGCGCAGTCAGATGCGCCTCTTGGTAGCTTCGGGCACCTTCCGGCACAGCTTCCCAAACAGCTGGTCATGGTCCCTGCTGACTCCCTCTATCAAATACTCCAGTTCTTTTTCAGAGAACTTGATTTTGAGCTTCCTGGCTGTTTCACTTGGTCCTGTTGCTTCCTGGGACATTGTGATGTCAATATGTATCCTGTATTAGGACTGCAGGGTGTGTCTCTTGGAGCTCAGTGCGCTGCCTCCTCCTCTATCCAGCTCTGTGATCCAAATGAAGCATGGAGCAGGCTACTTCCTGGTAGTGATGTCATCATTGTGCTCAAAATGCAACTTCCCATTTTTGCGAACTCGCAATCTGCGAGATCGCTATGTGAGATTTCGGTAATTGCAAAATCGCAATTTGGGGCTGGGAAACAGCAGAGTCTGCGATTTTATAGCAATTTTAGCAAATTTGCATATGGCGATTGCGGCCAGTTGCGATTTGCAAATATTTACTGATTTTTGTGATGCATCCCATTCTGCGATTTCTCAATAGCAATTCGGTATTTTTCGCTACTTAGGATTCGCAGAGCGGGTGCTTTATGCATCTGGGGGTAAGAGTGCACCACCCAAAATAGAACGAAGAAAATTAAAATCAGGCAACCACCCAAAAAGCCAATCAAACCACCCTTGAGTCAAATTTTGACGAACTTCCATGGACAAATTATGCAGAGCATTAATGTGGGATTACATAGATCTCGAATGGTCCGATAAATGAAAACAACAAAGACCCTCAAAATCAGAGCACCCATGATCATGCTTCAAAAGAAAATAATCAAGGGCAGCTCTATTCTGCAAAATGGTAACCGGTACTTGCTATGCCACTCTAAAGGCCCTCAGAAGGTTTTTCCCCCTCATTCCTGGTGAGGCTAGAGAGACTGTGCTAAGAGCGCTGATCCTGTCACGCTTGGATTACGCAAATGCACTCTTTAGCGGCCTACCAGACTACATGGTCCATCGACTCCAGGTGATTCAAAACTCGGCAGTCAGACTGATGTTTCAATTACCTAGGAGATCCAGTGTTCGTGGACATCTGCGCAGTCTCCATTGGTTACCTGTTGCTAATCGAATTCTGTTTAAAATTCTGGTCCTGGCCTATCGTGCTATCCACCAGTTGGGTCCAGTATATCTGCGGAATAGATTTGCTCTTTATGCTCCTAAACGGGCTCTCCGCTCCGCCAACTTGTGCCAGATGGTTCAGCCCAAATTCAAGCTTTCAAGAACAGGAGGCAAATCCATTTCTGTCAAGGCAGCCAGAGCATGGAATGCTCTTCCCTTGGCCCTTCGTACTGCTCCCTCACTTTCTCAGTTTAAGAAGGGACTCAAAACCCATTTGTTTAATATCACTTTGTAATCTCTCTATTTGTTATGTTGGCTGCTCCTTTTTCTCATTCACTCACCGATCAAGGATACTCTTGAGTAATAGAGCGCGTAATAAAAGGTTTTATAACATAACATAACATAACATAACAAAATAGCTTGGCGTTCATCCTGTGCATCTGATAAAAATTCTGATAAAGCAGTTGAAGTGTGATTGATAGATAACCATCCATTCGGCAATAGAACATGTCTATAGTAACTAACTGAAAGAATTGTCGTTCAACAGGACATAGAATTAGGAACTGAAAGGCACATATGGGCTTTACGATTAAAACACAAAATCTGTACATGTCGGGGAAGCATGGAAACATTCGCTAATTTAGATTGAACACATTTGCCAATTAGTCGTGGATCACATGTAAATTCAAAGCAATCATCGCCTTCTGTAGCGTTATAAGTGGTAACGGTGAAAGTCTGTGGCAGGTCAAGATCAGGTAACACTGTGCAGGATGCACAATAGTCATATACTGACAGCCGATTCTTTACCGTGTCAATATCATCGTTGCGGTCAATATCTGTAACGTTGAAAGTTTGAAGTAGGACGGTTGTTGGAGTTGGAACTGAAACAAGGCACGTTGACAAAATATCATGAACACTTCTTTTATTGGACATGCAGAAATAGGGGCTGCGAAGGAGTTTGTGGGCTAGATTTTCCCAGATGTTTTTGTATCAAAAAGGATTGAATCCGTCCAGCGCTCTCTGATGATCGTCTCTCTGTTGATTCTCCACGGCCCAACTCTGGCCCAAATGCATCATGCCGAAAGGAGTCCAGCGACGACACATCCCGCAGCGACAATCCATCCAATGATCTAAAGACAACAAGTCAAAAACAGGCATTATTCATTCTCGAAGGTAACATTTGTCAGCGGGAACGTAGTCCCACTTTTCCTGTCCAGGTTTCATGACTAATATTGTATTATCACTGCCCGTGGCAATTATTTCAGCCAGTTCAGGGGGTCAATTAGGTGACTATACCCACACTCTGGCTCCTGGGTTTTTAACAGTTGAGCCAAAATCTCCTTCTCCACGTACAGTTAGGAGGGTTGGGAAGTCCCTTTTCTCACCACCCCTACAAGTACTGGCATTATAACCAGCTGGGCAACTTGATCACCAGGTTGAACTGTCAATTCCGGATCACCACTATTCAACAGTATAATTTTGATTTCTCCTTGACAATCAGAATCGATCACACCGCCCAGCACCTGGATGCCTTTCTGCGCTAGTCTGGAGCGTGGAGCAATCAACCCAAAGTGTCCCGTTGGTATCTGGACACCAATTCCAGTTTCAATGAGAACAATATCTCTTTGCTTTAATACATGAGATTTCAAAGTGTATAGGTCCAGACCAGCAGCTTCAGGAGTTGCTCTGTGTGGAGCCAAGGCTCCAGGAGTGATTTCCCAATAAACAATGGTAGCTACTGCTGTATGGGGCTGCACATTCACTGAAGGGGACAGCATTCGCATAATAGAGGTCTCAGCATTGCATACAGGTCTATTATTAAGTATTTGTAAAGCATCAATTAGGTGAATTCTCCAATTATGCAAAGAACCATCCGACAGTTTTTTCAATTGATTCTTTAAAAGGCCGTTCATCCTCTCAATTAAGCCTGAGGCCTGTGGGTAATAGGGAATATGAAAGACCCATTCGTATTGTGTTTAGCACAATATTCTTGCACCATCCTCCTTTTAAAGTGTGTGGCATTGTCCGATTGAATTTGTAAAGGCACCCCATAATAAAGAGCAATCAAATCCAAAGTTTTCAGTGTATTTACCTGAGTAGCGCGTTTATAAGGGGATGAAACCAAATATGCGGAGTATGTGTCTACAACTGTACACACGTATTGACAACCTCTGCACGTTGGTAAGGGACCTATATAATCTATCTGCCAAATCTGTGCTGGTGACTTGCCTCGATGTAACTGACTTCTCAATATCTGTGGTACCTCACGTTGTCGAGAATGTTGGCAAGTAGGGCATTGCAGAATTACTGTTTTAATTAAGTCACGAGAAAGATGTATCCCTCTATCTGCTGCCCACCTAATAGTGATTTTTTCTCCAAAGTGTCCACACTTTTGATGAGCCCATCTCGCCAATTCAACCAAGTTAGAATCCTGTGTTTCCACCTCTGCCTCAGAGATCTTAGCATTTTCGTCTGCAATGAGGTTAAACAATCTATCAAGTGAATCAACAATAGAGTGTGCATCAACATGAAAAACAGTTACAGTACTTCGAGGAAGCATGTCCCACATTTCTTTCCACAATTCTTTTCCCCATAATTCTTTGGTATTTATAAAGAAATTGTGAGCATGCCATGTGGGAAGCCAAGACGCCAATCCATTGGCAGTTGACCAGGAGTCAGTGTAAATATGGCAAACTCCCGGTAATTCCTGTTTTAAAGCCTAATAAACAGCATAATGTTCAGCAAACTGACTGCTCTTTCCTTCACCAGTTGTATTCAATAATTTTTGGTTAGCGGGGTTATAGGAGACCGCCTTCCATTGTCTCTTTGCTCCAACATACCTGGCTGAACCATCCGTAAACCATGCATGCTTCCTCTCCTCCTCAGAGAGCTCACTAAACGGCTTACCCCACTTAACAGGGGATTCCTGTACTATAGGTACGTTGTACTCCACATCAGTCTCTTCTATTGGGGCCTGCGCCACCTGCTCATGCAACATCACGGTGCCCTTCGGACCCACTCTAGCCCTGTCCTGTATGTACCACTTCCACTTAATCACACTAGCTTCCTGTGCGTGTCCAATTCTATGAGTTTTAGGAGAGCTCGTAACCCATTGCATGATCGGAATCTCAGGTCTCAAGGTAACATTGTGCCCCAAAGTTAATTGTTTGGTGTCTACTAAATCCCAATAACATGCAAGTAACCGTTTCTCAAAAGGTGTATAACGCTCACCAGCGTCGGGCAATTTTTTAGTCCAAAATCGTAGGGGTACTTTTGTCTTACCTTGTTTTTGCCATAACCTCCAATTTGCATATAAACTTTGTATAGTCACATTTAAATCAACATCCCCATCACGCACTGGCCACGAATCCAAAGCATGCTGAATAGCCTCTTTCGCCAGTTCAAATGCAGTCTGCTGTGGCTCACCCCACTCAAACATGTTTTTCTTCCTAGTAATCTTGTACAAAGGGGCCAAAATCTGACTCAAATGGAGAATGTGTTGTCTCCAAAACCCAAACAAGCCAATAAAGCTTTGAGTCTCTTTCCTGTTTCGGGGTACTGCAAATTCTTTAATTTTCTGTCTCACTTGTGGAATTACCTCACGATTTCCCTGATGCCACTGAATACCTAGGAATTTTACACTCTGTGCTGGACCTTTTAATTTATCTGGATTAATCTCCCATCCTTTGCTTTGCAAATGAGTTATAATTTGGTTTCATTGTGTCTGAACCTGCTCCTATGTTTCACCTTGTATCAATATGTCATCAATGTAATGACAAATTTGCACACCAGAAGTTATCAGTACCTCATCTAAATGTTCTGCCACCAGCCGGTGACATATTGTCGGACTGTGTAAGTAGCCTTGTGGCAAACTTTGAAATGTCATTTGTCTGCCACCCCATGAAAAACTGAATCGTTCTTGAAATTCAGGAGCTATATGAATGGAAAAGAAAGCATTGGCGATATCAATAGTCGCGTACCAAGTCCCTGGATGTTTCTGAATTCTCTCAATTAAAGTAACAGTGTCAGGGACAGCAACAGTCAAATACGGTGAATGTTTGTTCAATTCGCGGTATTCAACTGTTATGCGCCATGAGTTATCACTTTTGCGCACTGGCCACACAAGATTGTTCCATGCAAAAGTAATCGGAACCACAACCCCGGCATTCATCAAGTCTTGGATAGTAGCACTAATCTCCTCATGCCCACCTGGAATTCTGTACTGTTTCATTGAGAATACTTTAGTCACCTGATGCACCTTCACAGGAGGAATTTTAAAGCGACCTACTCTCACAGCATTAGCTGAGATGTAGCTTTTTGTTCCAAAGTGGTAATACCCATCGTCTAAACATAAGGTCATTCCTTTTAAAATGTCAATTCCAATAATATATATCGAGAGGTGCACAACAAATACACTGTATTCTTTTCTTGGTATTTGTCCGATCTTTAATTGAAGATTAGTTTATACTGCTGGGGTCTCTTTACCACTTAATCCTGTAATTGCAAAATTTTGCAGGACATCACAAAGATAGCCGAGATCAATCTAGCTATGTTGGCAAGGGAGTGTAGAATGCTTATGAAATCTTGGGCCTATCTTCCTCTATCAATCTTGGGAAGAACTAATTTAGTCAAGATATCAATACTCCCAAAGTTTTATTTTCTTTTTAATTGTATCCCTTTTTATTTTGAAAAATCCACGATTGCGAAACTTCAGAGTGACATCACTCCTTCATCTGGGCATCTAAGACAGCTAGGATTGCCTGGAAGAAATTGAGGAGGAGAAGAGAAAAGGGTAGTTTGACCCTACCAGACCTTCAGCTATACGCCTGGGCGTTCCAACTCTCACATTCACGCATGTTACTGAGGATGCCCCTAGACACCGGGCTAGAGGGATGTGTTTGGCCATGCTGAGGGGTGTTAATCTGCCAGAGAATGGGTTTCTGTTCAAATTTTGGGATCCGTAGTTTAAAAAAAAACAATTAGGCTGAAGGTGCTTCAGGGGGTAGCTAAAATTTGGGCCCAAGTCAGGGGTGCAGTGGGGCTTGACTATTTTTCCAGCTTAGCTCCCCTTTGGGATTCTTCTGGAACCCCAGAGTGCTTAAGAGACAGCTTGGCAAACACCTTGAGGAATGCAGGATTATTGGTTTGTGGAAACCTCTTCGAGGGTGGTCCCTTTTCCCCCTGGGAACTCCTCCAGGATAGGGTTGGGAGAGGATTTGCTCGGTGTAAGCATTATCAACTTGCAAATTGGGCTCAATCTCACCCGCGGAAGCATGCCTTGGGATGCGGAAGTATGTTAAAACATCAGCTTGTTACCAAACCCCCAGGGAAGAAAGAAGTTTCTCTTTGGTACCAAACCCTGTTGGAGGAAGTAGATGGTGAATTTAAGCTTGCTGAGGAACTGTGGGTGGGTCTTTGCCCACACAACACTGTGCTAAATGTTGGCAAAAATCTTGCAAGATCTTACATGAAGTTGTGAAACCAGCCTGGCTAAAAAGAAATCACCTGTTCACCATCCACAGGGCTTACTATACTCCCCATAAACTGACAAAAATCTCAGTTGGACCTCCAGTCAGCTGTAAAAAGTGTGGCCTGGTTTCCGCTTCAGACGTCCACATGTTTATGGAATGTCCTTCTCTTGCTACCTTCTGGCAGGAGGTCGGATTTTTTTTTTTATATTCAAGTCTTTTTATCTCACCCCCGAAACAGGGAGTATGCATAAGAGTGACGTGTACACAGCGATAAGCCTACAACCCTGAAAGGGCCGGCCGCGTCAAAGAAAATGCCGTAGAAAATATTGACAGTGCACACATGTAATAGCATTATACACAGCGTTCTGCCTTCAACCCGATAGGGCCGGCTGCGTCTTAGAACACCCAGTGTACACCGGTCAGTCACTGCCAAGGATAGCCCGGCCCGTAGGACCGAATGTAACCAGAGAACTAGAACTGGTGGAACTATAGGACCAGACGGGCCTGAACTGTAACAGAGTGCCCGAAAGAGAGACAGCAGATCAGAGAAGACAGTAGGAAAAAGTAAAAGAAAAGGATTAGAAAGAGAAGAGAGAGGGCCTAGGGTACAGCTGAGGAGGCGGGGGGGTGAGAGCATCGCACCAGACCAATGGGATATCAGCAGCGCCTGCCGCACTCTACACCTCGATCACTGGGGCTGCTATGACATTAGTCTGTTCGATGCGGGGAGGATCACAGCGTCCTCCACCAAACGCAGCGCCCGTAGCTTAGGGGGCATGTGTTGCGCATGTTCTACTGTGCATAAATATTTCACCAGGGGTTGCCACACCGCCTTAAAGTGCGTGTCGCGAGCCTGCAGTCTCACTGAAAGAAGCTCCATTGTTATGACATGCCAAAGTCTCACAAATCACGCAGCAATGGGCGGCGCTTCAGTCTTTTTCCAATACAGGGCAATGAGCTGCCTGGCTGCTCCCAGCATTTGAAGCGCTAATGTCCAGTCGCTCCGGGTTAGCGCCAGCAGGCCCGTAGGTTTGACACTCAGTAATATCGTGCTAGTGGCTTCAGGCAGAGGAAACCCCAGGACCCCCCTGATGTGACTCAGGACCTCCTTCCAGAAGAGAGTTAGCGAGGGGCAGGTCCACCATATGTGCAAAAAATCCCTGGTCGCAGATCGACACCTCCAGCACTCAGGAGAAGAGGTCGGGAACATTTTGTGTGATCGTTGCGGCGTAAAGTACCACTGGGTCATCATTTTATATGCATTCTCTTGTTGCAGTACGCTATGATATACTTTAGGTATGTCGCGCCACAGACGGAGCCACTGCGCCGGTGTGATGTCTGTACCCAAAATAGAGTGCCAACGTTGTTGATACGTATGGGAAGGCGGCGCCTGAGGGTGTTGCAGAATCTGATACATTTTTGAGATCAGACCTTTTGATTCCGTGAAGGAGCGAGCTAGCCTCTCAAATGGGGTAAAAGCACGTGTAGCCGCCTGGTACGTCTCATCTGCCATTATCCAGTGCCTCAGTTGAGCATATTGCATCTCAGCCTCAGGTGGCAGGCGGAATTGCTCCCTGCAGCTAACAAAGTTCCTAAGGGTGCCTCCCTCAAAGAGGTCTGTGAGCACCCTACAATTGCCCTGAGGCCACCTATGGAACGCTCTGGTGCGGTAAGCCGGTGGAAACCACGGGTTCCCTTCAATTGGGGTGTGTGGAGAGGGGAAGGTCGTGAAGCCCCTGCATACCGCTATCCTGTCCCATATCTCCAACACCGTTTTCGTAGGCACCGCCAAGACAGCGCTCAGGGATCGCCCCGCCTTATGGTTCCACACCCTATCCCAGATGGTGCGTCCAGTCACGGCTCTGTCCATATGCAGCCACTCCTTCTCACTCTCCGTAGTACCCCATTCTATTATGAAGCGGAGATGGGCAGCCCAATAGTACTCCATCAAGTTAGGGCATGCCACCCCCCCTCCGATCCTGCTGTGCCAGAAGGAGTGCCTGGGAGAAACGAGGGCTCTCCCCCCCCCCCCAAATAAAGTTAGTTAGATCTCTCTTCAAACTTCGTATATTATGCAGTGGGATGGAAGTGGGGAGGCACTGAAATAAATAAAGGATTTTGGGTAGGATGGACATCTTTATCGGATTGATTCTACCCAGCCAGGACGGCACAAGCAGCCTCCATCTCCGGAGATCCTCGAAGACCGATCAGCGACATTCCCTCCAGTTGGCATGTGTCCAACCATCCAGCGAGGGAGTCAACTGCAAGCCTAGATAACGGATATGTTGCGCCATCCAGCGATAGGGGGCTATCTGTTCCAGAAGGGGGATTTCTGTCTTTGGGATGGTAAGTTTGAGCACCCAGGACTTGCTATGGTTTATTTTCAGACCAGAGACACGCTCAAAGAGGCAAAACGTAGAATGTACTGCCGGCAGGGACTCCCGAGGCTTAGTAAGTGTAAGGATGAGATCATCCACGAAGAGCGCTACTTTATTATCTTGGCGGCCTAGAGGGATGCCATGAATGTCAGGAGCCCGACTAATCATATCCGCCAGTGGCTCAATTGCCAAGGCAAATAATAAAGGCAAGAGCGGACAGCCCTGCCTGGTTCCTCTCCCTATATTAAACGGCTCCATGAGCTGCCCATTCACTCGAATCCTGGACCGTGGTGCAATGTAAGGTGCTATAAGCCTAGTGACCATCTTTGGGCTGAGCCTTATCTTGTGGAGGACCGCCCGGAGGAAGGACCCATCCACTCGGTCGAACGCCTTTTCGGCGTCTAACAAGAGGAGGCAGGCCGGGATCTCCCAGTGATGGGCCTTCCCTAATAGATGCGCCACCCTTCGCACGTTGTCGGCCCCCTGTCAGTCATGGATGAAACTCACCTGATCAGTGTCTATCAGGCCCAGCATATGGGGGTCTAATCGTCTCGCCAGCAACTTGGTGTATATTTTAAAGTCGGTGTTTAGTAAACCTATCGGGCGGTACGACGTGCACATTGTGGGGTCCTTCCCAGGCTTCAAGATTAAAGCGATTTCGGCCAATCCCATGTCGGGGGACGGCCCCTGCTCTTCAGTAAAAGATTTATAGAGCCGGAGAAGGTAAGGCCCGAGTTGCGCCTGGAACATGCGATAGAAGGATAGAAGGGGCCCATCGGGCCCCGGTGTTTTCCCCAGTTGGAGCTCTTGGATAGCTGAGGCTCTCTCCTCCTGCGTGATCGAGTCCTCCAGGAGCTCCGCAAAACGGGGGTGCAGTGTCGCCCCACCGTACTGCCCCAGCACTTCCTCCACCAGCTCAGACGGCGGTTTCTCCTCCGAGTATAGTGATGTGTAGTAGTCCCTGAAAGCCTGCCATTTATCCTTCGCCGCCGCGAACCTGGTCCCATTCGGCAGTTGAACGTTCACTATATGTGCTTTAGCGGCTCTGGCCCTCAATCTCCTAGCCAATAGTCTCCCCACCTTATCCCCCCTTCGAAATATTTCTGTTTTAGAGCCAACAGGGAATTTTCTGCCCTATTGGTGCGCAACATCCTGAGCTGGCCTCTATGATTAGCTAAATGTCTCCTCATCCGCTGGGTAGAGCTGCCTTGGTCCTGTGTCTCCACTTTCTTCAGGTCATCCGTCAGTTTGTCTTCCAACGCTCGTGCCTCTCGCGACCTCGCGATCGAAAGGGACGTAATATGCCCCCGTATCGTGGCCTTGAAGGCGAAACGGTATGAGGTAGATTTAACTAAAACTAAATTAATGCAAGGAAGCTGCAGATTGAATTATACTGATCAAAATCTAGAGGAAAAGCGAACCACAGGATTAAAGACGCAGATTTGAGATTTGATTGTAGCAATGAGACCATGGAGAGCATTGGATAAATGGCAAGAAAGGTGGGATAAAACGAAAAGTGCCAAGAAACCAATAGGAGATAATCTGCCTCCATGTGGAGGGATGGGAGCAGCAGGAAATGTCCCTCTAAGAGAAGTACAGAACGGAGGGTACGTTCATGTGTCATGGAGCAGGGGTGATTTGGCAGCTTTTACTAATGATTTTCTTCAGCTGAGGGAAAAACCTGCAGATTGGTATAAACTAATTGATCAGTTTGTTAAAATTTGGAAGGTGTTGTGGATTGATTTGAATACCTTCTTTGATATAGTGGTTCCGGGTGATTTATGGACTGCATGTAAGGTTGCTGTTGATTGACCTACTGCGGAACCACCTATGGATGCTTTAACAAATGGTCCTTCAGCTGAGGTGATGAAGAAGTATGAACAAGTGATTACATGGCTGCAGTCAAAAGTGGCTCCGCAGACTGTCGATTGGCTTAAAATTGATTGTAATACTCAAGACCCTGAACAGGGTGTGCATGATTATTACGAGTGTCTGTTAGTGGCCTTTAAACAACACAGTGGATTAGACACCGTAGAGACAAAAGATATGGAACAGTTTGTTTTGTAAATTTGTGTTAGGGTTAAGAACCAATATCAGTTTAATGATACAACACCACTTGATATGTTGGCAGAACAAGTCTGTAGATGAAATTTTGAGATATGCAAAATATTGCAGTGAACAGGTAGAAGCAGCACAAAGAAGACAAAGGAAAGTTGATGTTAGAGCAGTTGACAAATGCAGAGCGGCCAGATTGGGGACAAGGAGGTGGAAGAGCAATGGGCCAAGGTAGAAGAAGTGTTAGAGGAATGATTCCACAAGCAGTAACTCAACCCGGTCAGGGAAGAGGAAGAGGTGAAACAGATGGTGCTATGGGAGCTGAGTGGGTGGCAAATCAAAAACGTGTGACAGGTTGTCATTATTGTCACAAAATCGGGCATTGGAATCGCGAGTGTAGATTGAATCCAGTAAATCAATTGCAATATGAAGGAGAGGGACAAATGTCGGAAAGCGTGAATACTGTGACAAGACCTAGATCCATGTCTGGAAGTAGTTCTGAATCCTAAATCCATATACCACAACCTCCCAGAATACCCATAAATAATCAGACATATAGGCAGATGCCCTATTGTGAGATAAAGGACAGATTAGATCAAATACAAGACCCCTATGAGTCTCATAGGGGGGAGCAGGGAAAGTGCACTTTGAGTGCTGCCCTGGAAGTGGATCCAAGTGGACCATTTGTAGATGCAAAGGTGAACGGACATCCTGTTACTTTTATGTTAGACACTGGAGCAACACGCTCCACATTCAGGACAGAAGTGGTCCCGGATTTCAGGAAAGCCGATTGAGGTGGTAGGAGGGACTCATCTGAAAATGACTAATCCGTTAACAAATGAATTACCTGTGAAAATAGGATAATTCTAGGACAAACATCAATTTGTAGTATGTGATTCCAGCCCGGTCTGTATATTGGGACGAGACCTTTTGTGTAAATTAAACTGTACCATATCTTGCACTCCGAGAGGCGTGGAGTTGCAAACATATGATGATGACGCTTATTTTAAAATGGCCAATATGAGTCTAGGTGCAGAACTGTTTGTAGTTCTCACAATAGAAGATTTACCATATGATCTGAGGGATTCTGTTTCACTGAGGTGTGGTATTTTACAGGTGAAGACATTTGATTGATTAAAGGTGCTGAACCTGTGAAGATACGTGTCAAACCTAATGCTGAATTTCCACGAATTCCATAGTATAAATTGACTCCAGAAACTATGGCTGGAATACGACCTATGATTAAGTCCATGATTGAAAAAGGCATTTTGAAGGAGATAAGAGGAAGTCCCTGTAATTCACCTACAATGGAACTGCAGAAGCCTAGCGGCAAGTACAGAATAGTGCAGGATTTGCGCAGGGTTAATGAAATGGTGATCCTGTGTTGTCCTGTGGAATCCAATCGAGCAGTCATACTATTTCAGATACTATTTGAAGCCGAATGGTTCACAGTCATTGATTGTGCCATGCATTTTTCTCCAACAAAACATTGCACGAAGATAGCCTGTATATTTTTGCGTTTCTGATAGACGATCATGTGTTGACATGGTGTAGGATCCCACAGGGGTATAAGGAAAGCCCCTCTATCTTGAGCGTGACTGTTGAGCGTGGAGTGTTGGGTAAAGCGTCCTGAGGCGGAAAGCCGGGACTTCTCAAACCAAGCATTTTTGCACTTCTCTACTAGCGCTTTTAACATTGTCTAATCGCTTTTACTGTATTTACATTTGTTTGCTGATTTTAATAGTTTTTACAAATTTTTAGTGCCCAAATTAGCGTTGTTGTTACTTACTGCCTGCCACCATAGAATACGTTTGGTGTGCTGGGTCCTGATGTGCACCTGATCATCCCCATTGCAGCCGAGTAAGCGCTGCCGGGGTCCCTGCCATCTTGGGTGAGGGCAGGAGCAGGGCGAGCAGGCGAGTGCTCAGCCCCTCCCACCCTCCCGCCCCTCGCCAATACAAAAAGCCCCATCACGCATTCCCCCTTTGACTGCTATTGAGCGTGGAGTGTTGGGTAAAGCGTCCTGAGGCGGAAAGTCGGGACTTCTCAAACCAAGCACTTTTGCACTTCTCTACTAGCGCTTTTAACATTGTCTAATCGCTTTTACTGTATTTAAATTCGTTTGCTGATTTTAATAGTTTTTACAAATTTGAGTGCCCAAATTAGCGTTGTTGTTACTTACTGCCTGCCACCATAGAATACGTTTGGTGTGCTGGGTCCTGATGTGCCCCTGATCATCCCCATTGCAGCCGAGTAAGCGCTGCCGGGGTCCCCGCCATCTTGGGTGAGGGCAGGAGCAGGGCGAGCAGGCGAGTGCTCAGCCCCTCCCACCCTCCCACCCCTCGCCAATACAAAAAGCCCCACCACACATTCCCCCTTTGACTGCTATTGAGCGTGGAGTGTTGGGTAAAGCGTCCTGAGGCGGAAAGCCGGGACTTCTCAAACCAAGCATTTTTGCACTTCTCTACTAGCGCTTTTAACATTGTCTAATCGCTTTTACTGTATTTAAATTTGTTTGCTGATTTTAATAACTTTTACAAATTTGAGTGCCCAAATTAACGTTGTTGTTACTTACTGCCTGCCACCATAGAATACTTTTGGTGTGCTGGGTCCTGATGTGCCCCTGATCATCCCCATTGCAGCCGAGTAAGCACTGCCGGGGTCCCCGCCATCTTGGGTGAGGGCAGGAGCAGGGCGAGCAGGCGAGTGCTCAGCCCCTACCACCCTCCCGCCCCTCGCCAATACAAAAGCCCCATCACGCATTCCCCCTTTGACTGCTATTGAGCGTGGAGTGTTGGGTAAAGCGTCCTGAGGCGGAAGCCAGGACTTCTCAAACCAAGCATTTTTGCACTTCTCTACTAGCGCTTTTAACATTGTCTAATCGCTTTTACTGTATTTAAATTTGTTTGCTGATTTTAATAGTTTTTACAAATTTGAGTGCCCAAATTAGCGTTGTTGTTACTTACTGCCTGCCACCATAGAATACGTTTGGTGTGCTGGGTCCTGATGTGCCCCTGATCATCCCCATTGCAGCCGAGTAAGCGCTGCCGGGGTCGCCGCCATCTTGGGTGAGGGCAGGAGCAGGGCGAGCAGGCGAGTGCTCAGCCCCTCCCACCCTCCAGCCCCTCGCCAATACAAAATGGAGCCACCACGCCGGAAGCGCAGCGGGCGCGCCTCAGGCAAGCCCGTCTGCGCCCGTCCGCGACAGTCCAGGACCCGGGGCCAAAATCCCTGTCCTACCCCCCAGCCACCCACGACCATTGAGCAAAGGCTTCATTATTTACTCAGGTAGCGAGCTAAGAAAACTTAACACTGCTGGCTCTCTGAACCAAGCGTCATGTGCACAACTGGAACCCTTAAGCACCATGGGGCCAGTTAGCTGTCGGAACTGCCACTGGCTGAGTAACCCCTGGCACTGCCCCACCAACCTCACTACCCTCGAAGTAACTCTAAAATGTATCTACCTTAACGTAAGGTCCCTCCCAACACATGCAATTGAAATATGGGACATTCTAGAAAATGATCGACCAGACCTAGCCTTTATTACGGAGACTTGGCTAGACAATCATAGTACCCCGGATATTGCCACGGCCCTCCCAGACAACTACAAAATCCTTAACCTGAATAGGAAGAAAAAGAAGGGAGGGGGGGTAGCACTGCTGTTTAAAGACTCATTCACTTGTAGACAAGAGGCGATTACTCAGGTCAGCAGCCATGAAGTTATGGCATTTTCTATATCCACTAACACCACCATTCTATTCGGTGGTGCCGTTATCTACAACCCCCCCGGGCTGCACCTCTGAATTTAACACTCATCTCTTGGCACAAGTTATGCCAATCTGCCTTCAGAACAAAAATATACCACTCCTAGGGGATTTTAATATCCACTACGACGACAGTAATAACCCCCTCACTAAACAACTAACTGAGAATATGGAGATACTGCAGCTGTCTCAGAGAATTAATCAACCAACCCATCGGGCCGGACACACCCTCGACCTGATTTTCTCCAATATTAACCCTATCTCCATCTCAGGGATAAGACCATTACTGTGGACAGACCACTCTTTGGTCGAGTTTGATATTCACCTACCTGCTAAAAACACTAGGCCCTCCTATCAGGTAGCAACCCACAAAAGAAGTTATGCTAACTTCAAGGTTGAAACTTTCAAGAGACACTTTGTCCATCCCCCCACAGGAGAAATAAGTGTTGATGAAGCAACATATAGACTTCAGGACCACATCGCAATGGCTCTTGAGCACTGTTCTCGAAGGTGTCGTAATGCTAAACCCAGGCGCACCATGTCAGAAAAGTGGTACGGCCAGGAACTGAAATCACTAAAAAGGAAATGCACCATGCTCGAACACAAATGGAGGTTAACAAGAACCCAAGAGACAAGGTCAGTCTACATAAAAGAACTGTCGCAATATACTAAAGCCATTAGGAAGGCAATAAAGGACTACTTTTCGCGTAGAATTATAGAGAATAAAGACTCCTCTAGAGAGCTTTTTAAAATAGTTAAAGAGCTATGTAGCCCTCCTAGTTTGTCATCTAATCTGATTCCCTCACAAATCAGCTGCGACAAAATGAACAACTTCTTCTGCGAAAAAATAGACAAGATCTATTCTTCCTTCCCCAACCCCAATGCGGGCTCCCCGGTGGACCACGAGCCACCCACCTCCCAAGCCCGCTGCACTAGCTTCGGCCCATTCTCTGAAGAGGAAGTGGGCAAAGCGATGCTTGAAATTAAATCCGGCTCCCCCCTGGACACTTGCCCTCATCATATTTTCCGACAACTCATCCCTTTAATCTGCCCTGCAGTGACCCAAGTGCTGAATCATTCGCTAGAAGCGGCAGAATTTCCATCCAGCTGGAAGAACGCCACAGTCACCCCCCTTTTAAAGAAAGCAGGCCTAGATATCAACAATCCGGCCAAATATAGACCCATTTCCCAACTTCCCTACTTGTCAAAAGTCCTAGAGAAACTGGTCAACAGGCAGCTGGTCAGTTTTCTCGAAACTAATAACCTACTGGATATCACACAAACAGGTTTTAGGGCCAACAACAGCACGGAAACAACCCTCCTGGCCGTGCTTGACAACATCAGAATGCATGTGGACCAGGGGAAAACAGTTGCCCTAATCCTGTTGGACCTCTCGGCGGCATTCGACACCGTCCCACACAATCTGCTCCTGGAGACCTTAGCATCTAGGGGCATCAGGGACAGAGCACTGGGATGGCTGCGGTCTTTCCTATCGGAAAGATCACAATCGGTGCACTTGGGCAAATTCTCATCCCCTCGCCGGATCATCAAATACGGGGTCCCACAGGGGGCCTCGCTAAGCCCTACTCTGTTCAACGTTTTTGTGTCTTCCCTGGCTGGAATTGGCAGAAAGTGGGGTGTTGAAATCTGTTCCTATGCCGATGACACCCAACTCACTGTAATCTTGGACTAGAAGAATAACCCCAAGGACAGGCTTCTAAACTGCCTCTCTGATTTGGCTGAATGGATGCACAAGCACTACCTTAAGCTAAATGCAGACAAATCAGAGATACTGCTGTTCGGAGGCCACACTAAACTGTGGAACGACACATGGTGGCCAGAAGCCTTGGGTATCCCTCCTGCCCCGACACCAACAGCAAGGAATCTTGGAATAACAATTGACACCTTCCTCTCCATGAAAACTCATGTAGCCGCTATATGCGGTAAAGGCTTTGCAACACTGAAAATGCTTAAAAGAGTCTTTCCATGGATTCCAATAGAGTGTAGAAGGATCCTAGTCCAGTCTCTCTTGATGAGTAAGCTGGACTATGGAAACTCCCTGTTCGTAGGCATGGCAGAGTACCTATTCACCAAGCTCCAAATGGTGCAGAACGCAGCGGCCAAGGCTATCTGTATGTAAAGAAAATTCGACTCGGCCACGAGCTGTCTGCGTGATCTACATTGGTTGCCAATGAAGCAAAGAGCAACTTTTAAAATGTTGTGTATCACTCATAGAGCACTGCACAAGACAGGCCCTCTCATCCTTAGAAACAGGATTCAGTTTTACGCTCCCACCAGAAACCTCCGCTCACAATTCTCGGCACAGGCAAGCATCCCCCGGGTAAAGAGAGCCAGGATGGGTGAGCGAGCCTTTTCCCACATCGCTGCAATTAAGTGGAACGAACTGCCTATGGCCCTCCGACTCACAGAATGCCACCTGGCATTTAGGAAACAACTAAAAACCTTCCTTTTCCCCCACCTTGACTAATCCACTCAACTATGCCCACTGCATTCGCACTTTAGTAATCTCAGCGCCGTGATATCCCTTTGGGATGATTGTTAGCGCTCTACAAGAAACTAAAATAATTAAATAAATATCTTTAGCCAATGTTTGAAAAAGAATCTTGAAGGACTAGTAATGCTCTAAAATTCTGTCCTAGTCCAATACACTGATGACCTATTGGTCGCGTCAGAGACTGAGGACACTTGCAGGATTGATACAGTGGCTTTGCTCAATAATTTAGCAGAGAAAGGACACAAAGTGTCTCCAAATGAGCTCTAATATTGTCAAACAGAAGTGCAGTGTCTGGGACATCGAATTGAGAAAGGAAAACGAAGCGTGTCACCAGATCGCATAGAGACTATTCTGCAAATGGGAACTCAAAAACACAAAAAGAAGTCCACATGTTTTTGAGAATGGTCGACTATTGTTGACAGTGGATCCCAAACTTTTCCTTACAAGCAAAGCCGCTTTTGAGATTAACTCAAAAAGATATTTGTGATCCGGTACCATGGGATGATGACAGCTTGAGTGCCTTCCATGAGCTGAGAGAGCCTACGTCGCGCCCCAGCTCTGGGAATGCCAGATTACCAGAACGCATTTTCGCTCTTCTGTTGTGAGAAAGAAGGATGTGCCTTAGCAGTCCTCGTGTAGACACATGGAGGTGCCCGTAGTGCAGTGGCTTACTTTTCGGCTACATTGAATCCTGTAGCCTCTGCGTTTCCCGGATGCCTTAAAATCCGTTGCTGCAACAGGTGTCAGCATCGAGAGATGTGAAAGTATTGTAATGGGTCACCCGCTTGTGGTATATGTGCCACATTCAGTGGAATTGCTAATGAAAAGTACAAAGACGCAGCACCTCACAAATAATAGGCTTGCAAAATATGAAAAAGTCATATTGGCTGCTGAAAATGTTACTTTAAAGCGCTATACTACCCTAAATCCTGCTTCACTGTTGCCTCTTCCACAAGAGGAAGGAGAAGATTGCGAGGAGCATGACTGTCTGGACGTTACTGAACTGTCTACCAAACCCGGAACTGACATTGTTGATGAAACGTTGCCTGAATCTGATTTGATCCTATTTGTTGATGGTTCATGTTTAACAGACAATGAAGGGTATCTGAGAGCAGCTTTTGCTGTATGTACCATTTTGGGAGTGGTCGAAGCTGCCTGTTTAACTAAAATATATTCTGCTCAGGTGGCCGAAACTGTTACCCTGACACGTGCCTGTGATGTGATGTGATGTGATGTGAAATGGGACTTATATAGCGCGCTACCACTCCAAGGAGTATCTTGGCGCTTGGATTCCAGAAAACAGCAGGTAGTAGATGAAAAAGGCTACCAGTCTAAAAAGCACATCATTTGAATCCCATACATTCGGAGTTGGACAAGGAGTAGATACATGTTTTTAGGGACTTTTTGAATTTTAGTTCAGTCGTGGATTGACGCAAGGAAGAGGGAAGTTTGTTCCATGCTTTCGCGCAAATGACCGCAATGGATTTTCCTCCTCTAGTTGACATTTTGAACCTGGGGACAAGGAGTAGATTAGCTGTGGAGAACCTGAGTGATCTTGACGGATGATATTGTTTAAAGTATTTGCGCGGATACAGTGGGCCATGGTGGTAAAAGGCTCTGTAAGTAATGGTAAGAACTTTGAAGAGTATGCGCTTTTGTATAGGAAGCCAGTGTAGTGCGTCCAGAGCTGCAGAGTCCGAAGATTTCCTAGGCAGTCTGAGGACCAGTCTGGCGGCAGCATGATGGACCATTTGAAGTTTATGCAGGGCTGATTTATTAAGACCTGCATAAAGACTATTACAATAATCTAGCCTAGATGTTATTAGGGCAACAGCTACTGTGCGTCTGGCGCTCAGGGGGAGAAGATCGAAAAATTTTCTAAGACTCCTCATGATGCCGAAGCATGCCCCTGCTACTTCCTTGGCATGTTGATTGAAAGTTAGAGTGTTATCAAACTTTATGCCTAGGTTTCGAACAGCATTGATAGTATTAGGGGGGGCTTCTGCCTGTTCAGACCACCAGTCTTGTGGCGAGAAGGAATTGTTGGGTCCGAAAGGAATGATTTCAGTTTTGAACGAACTACACTTCAAATGGTTGTGTGACATCCATTTGAAGGTTGCTGACAGACATTCTTTTAGTGTTTGTTCTGCGTTAGATTGATTTTTGTCAAGGGTCAGAACAAGCTGAGTGTCGTCAGCGTAGGCGACAGTACTGATGTTAAAGGAAGAAATTAGATTTAGTAGGGGAACCATGTACAGGTTGAATAAGGTCGGGCTTAAGCTAGAGCCCTGCGGGACCCCTGTTTTAGTTGTTTTTTCTTCTGAAGAAAAGTCGCCTAGTCTTACAATTTGGTGCCTGTGTGCTAGATAGTTTTTAAAACATTCGAACACGGTTCCTGCTATGCCTGCACTGGTAAGGCGATGTAAAAGGATAGCATGGGATACCATGTCAAAAGCTGCCGAGAGATCTAATAGGATCAGGACAGCATGTTTGCCCTGATCCAAGGCAGCACGAATGGTTTCAGTGGAGGACAGGAGTGCAGATTCAGTGGAGTGATGGGTTCTGAAACCTGCTTGACAAGGATGTAATATGTCATTGTCTTCAAGAAATGCCATTAGTTGTTTATTTGCTAAGGATTCAGCGATTTTGCAGATGGCAGGAAGAAGAGAGATGGGACGTAGGTTAGAGAGTATAGTGGGGTCTTGTGAGGCCTTTTTCTGTAATGATTTCACTATTGCTACCTTCCATTGAGGAGGAATCTCCCCAGATTGGAAGGAAGAATTAATGATGGCGTTGATATAGGGGTTGGCCTCCTGTGATATGGATTTGAGGAAAGAGGGGGGGCAGGGGTCAGAGGGGGATCCTGATTTAAGGGTGGAAATTCCCTGTAGAGTGTCGTCAAGACTGATGTGGCTAAATTTTTCCCATCTAGGTTGATGGGGCTTGAGAAACGTTTCATTCTCGGGTTCTACTGTTAGGAATTGGGGAAAGTTGTTGGTGAGCGTTTCTATTTTTTGGGTGAAGTAAGAGGCTATGTCGTTACATAAAATCTGGGACAGGGGGATCTCTTAGGTTGCAATATTAGGTTTGGTGAAACTGTTGACGATTTGAAAAATTTCTTTTTGGTTGTTGTTTGCTGCTTCAATACGGGAAGTAAAATAATTAATTTTTGCATCTTTGATGGAGGAATGATATGATCTCCTCGCTGTCCTATATACTACTTTAGCTTGATTGTCATAGTTCCTTCGCCATTTGCGTTCTAAGAGTTTAATTTCCACTAATTGCTCTTTTAGGGTGTTTGAAAACCAGGGAGCAGAAATTTTTCTTTTTCCTATGGGATCTCTAGTTCTTTCTGGGTTTCTAATATTGTTACCAATGTCAGTCATCCAGTTCTCAAATTTTTGATAGTCTATGGTAGTATTTCCCGAAAGAGTAGGTTTGCTTTCCTTGGCCCAACTCGTAAGTTCAGGATGTTTCATAATTTTTCCCCAATTGGGTAGAGTATTTCCTTTATTAGTTGCCTCTTTGGACTTTGATTGGCTTCCTGTGAGTTCAATATGGAATTCAATGAAAAAATGATCGGTCCAGGTCTGAGGTATAGGATCCTTAACCGTCATTTTGTCCAAATTAGAAATAATGCAGTCAAGGGAATGTCCAGCTTTGTGAGTGGTTTTGAGCGTCTTGAGGGTTAATCCCAGTATCTGTAGCGTTTCTTTGAAGTTGGAGGCGTGATTATCATTACGGTCGTCTAGGTGGAGGTTTAGATCGCCTACTATCGTGAAGTTAGAGTGTCTGAAAGTCAGATCACTAAACACTTCCCCCACACTTACAAGAAACTGCGTGGGATTACGGGGAGGGCGATAGAGCAGAGCTCCCGAGAAGGAGAAAGTGTCATGCACCTGAATACAAAAATATAAGCTCTCAGCTTCTTCAATGTCCGGAAGCTCTCTAATTGAGCATTTATAAATATCTTTATAAATGATAGCTAAGCCACCACCACGCTGTTCTATGCGATCTTGTCTACAAATAGAGTAGCCAGGAGGGACGGCATGGACTATATCAGGGTTGGAACAGTTGCGAAGCCAAGTTTCTGTTATGAATAAACAACCTAAATCGTTTTCGCTAATTAAATCGAATATATGAAGCGAATTTTTGCACATTGAGCGTGCATTGATCAGACCACCCTTCAGAAACCTGTACCATCGCAGATGGGGTTCGAGTGACCATATATACGGACAGCCAATACGGGCTTAGAGTGGTTCACGACTACGGACAGTTATGGTCTCAGAGGGGATTCCTGGCATCATCAAGATGTACTATAGGTAACGGAGAATATGTGCAGCATTTACTAGAAGCCTTACAGAAACCTAAGGCAATAGCAGCTGTCAAATGTACAGCTCTGGGGAAAGGAGAAGATTTTGCCTCCAAGGGTAATAACTATGCTGATGAAGTAGCTCGTTTTTGTGCATTACATGTTTTTATTTTCAATGGAGGTGGTGTGTATCTTTTCAGGTTGGGTTGAGGCGTATCCAACTCGGCGGTGTGACAGTCTCACATTGGCAAAACTGCTCTTAAGGGAACTGATACCGCGGTTTGGAATTCTGACCTCGGTGGAAACAGATAGAGGAACACACTTCCATAACGAACTTATGAAACTGTTATTTGCAGCTTTAAATATTGATCAAAGATTACATTGCAGCTACAGGCCTGAGGCTTCTGGTCTAAATGGAACAAGTAAATGGCACAATCGAAATAAGGGTGTCTAAGGTGTGTTTGTCAACTTCATTGAAATGGCCTGATACTCTCCCCTTGGTTCTCATGAACCTGCGCAGTACACCTGATAGGAGAACAGGGCTCTCTCCCCATGAGATATTGATGGGAAGAGCAATGCGACGGCCCATGGTGCCAGCTACAGCATTGATAAACATCACAGATGATTTGATTATGGATTATTTTAAAGGACTGGCTGATGTGGTTAATTCTGTGTCTCACCAGGTCAAGGCTGCGACTGCATCCACCTTGAGAGACCTGCTGCATGATCTAAGCCCTAGTGACTTGGTGCTTGTCCTAAAGCACATGAGGAAGATCTGCCTTGAAGTCCATTGGCGAGGACCGTACCAGGTGCTGTTAGTCACAAGTACAGAAGTGAAGTGTGGTGGACTGCCAAATTGGATCCACCCTTCACATACTCGCAGAGTCCCATAACCCGTGGAGGATACGACTTCTCTTGTTCCGAGAAGTGCAATCGAGAGCACAACAGAAACTGAAAGAACAAGCTCAATAGCAAGAAGTCTCGATGAAGCAGAACAATCAATCAGTCGAGCATGAAAGAATAAATGAGACGACTCCTGAAGTTAATACAGACTCAGAAATAGACGATATTGTGGAAGTGATTTTTTAACCTGAGCAGAGTGAACCGTCTGGTGCAGAAGGATCAGATAAGGAGGGAGAACGGCGGAGAGCAGAACAGCAAAGTGGCCAAAAAGAAAGAAAGGCTTGTGATGGAGCAAGGTAAAGAACAAAATGTTGTTCAAACTTGCAAAGTTAATCTCTCCTAACAAAAGTAATCAGTCTAATAAGCTTGTGGTGACATTATTAATCAACTTAGTTTAAAAGATGCATACATGAAATACTCGCGGGACTAATGTGCTTTTTGTTGCAATCGCAAAGAAAAATAATAAACTAACCTTGTCTATTGTCTTTGTCAGTATTAAATGCCGCAGTTTAATTTAGATGGCATGTGCTTATTTTATGTGCTTATGTTATGTCTTTTGTGATAAAAGCTCTTGGAGTTCCAGTCATCCGAAAAGGACTGGTAAATATAATGCTGCATATTCGTGCTTTTGCCAGGTAACATAATAAACAGGGTTAATTAGCAAAGGGGCGGGTAACAGAATGGGTCTCAATTATTTAACTAATTGATGTCTTGTGTTTGCTTAATAATAGTTTCCGAAGTAAGGCCTAAAAATATGATGCAAAAATATGGCTGACAGAGCTCCAGACACGAAAGCTTGTCCAGAGTGATTTCATGCACATGCGCAGCTGTGAAGAATTTTGCTGCAAACGCTTTATGAAATAGAAAGCAACTTCTTTGTCGTGTTGTACGTGTTCACGGAGGCCAGCCAAGGACAATAATTTGATATGATTGCCAAGGTTAGGAAACGAGCGTCCTGGGCTCGAGTAAAAGTATCATTCTTGAGGAAATCGAGGATGTGGAAATGAAAGACAATGGGCCTATACGAACCCCGGATTTTGGTCAAGAGTCGAATGATTTAATGAATTTTATCATGGGCTGACATGGGACAGCCAATGAGAAGCTCGGATTTCTATGAAAGAATGTAAAATGTAGAAAGTTTAGTTAGAGGGAAAGGTATTAATTATGACACCATGAGCTGGGAAAAAACTCTTACTTTCCGATTCCTGAATGGTGCAACATGCTGTTGGACCTTTGGTGCATGTAAGGACAGCAGACTTAAATTGATTTATTCTTTTTAGGTAAAGAAGGATTTAGATAGGGAAATAGGTTCAGGGAATAGAAAACTGTTATTCTGCTAATTCTTCATGTTTCTGAGCTTACTTTGAAATGTCAGTTCTAATTTTCATTTCCTTAATAAAATGCTGCTAATCTATTTGCTTATAAAATAAAGATTTTTAAACGTAAAATGCTCTTTCTTTATGAAATAAAATAAATAAAATTAGATTTGAAAAGACAAGCTGGTCTTGTTTATTCATGGTCTAGTTTCCATTAGTTGATCCATCAACGATTAGTGGTTTGATTTCTGGTTAATAATTAATTCAAAATCATGACAATTGAGAATAAAACTGCAGTTGTATTTAATAGTGTAAATATTATGTGAATAGAATATAAATCAAATCACTTGATTCAGTTGCTCAAAAATTGTCTCATTGGTGTTATGGGCCTGTATATGAGTTTAAAGGTGTATGGTGAGTATTGAGGTGACAAATAGTGTTTGTGAGACAGTTTTTCAATCGGAGCGCTGGATCAATTACTTGGTAGCAGAGTTCGGTTACTATGGTAACTAACATGATACATGGTTTTTACATTGGATTTCATGTCTAAAACTCGTTAAGTTTGTTTTGTTGTTATATGTAGTCGAAAGGTTTTTTCCAGCAGTGTGAAAATTCCTAGTTGTGCCGGCATGAGTAGTGTGACAAGTGAAGTTACACAGTACATTTGTTCTGTTTCAAAATAGTGGTATTGTCGTATATCACTAGTGTTGTGGTCGTACAGCACAAGTTTAGGGATTTTAGGTGTGTAAGGTTAAAATGTATAGTGAGGATTGTCTATGAAATCGTAGCTTTCGAGTATAGGGACTACTTCTGTCCTGTTTTAAAACTCACTGTGAAGAGAGTAGTAGAATTTATTCAAACTTGATTGAAGGGTAAGGAAGTGTCATCTATCTTACTACTAAAGAAATAAGTATGCATGGTTAGGGATTTTTCTGTATGAATGTGTGTAAATTATTTCGTAATATACGATCGAGTGAAACTCTGAATTGTCTCTAAGGAGGTGTAAAAATCTCTGTATGTGTATTTGGAGAGAAACAAGTTTGTTATTACTTGCTAGAAAGGTAGGGTAAGGCTACTCACTTTATCGACGAATTTATATATTCTGTGAAAATAGCGTTGTCTATTTCAAGCGAAAAGAATACTTGAATGTATGAGAAAACTATCACTTTATTTTAGCGAAACAGGCAAATGGTTTGTTTTTTGTGCAGTTATTAACTGAATCTCATCGAAAGTTTTGTAAATATGGCGCTGTGAAAATTTTTTGTAAAGGAGGGGTCAGTTTAAGGAGCGAGAGACAGAGCAGCTTCTCTGCAGCGGTAGCATACGTCACTAGTGTCGCGTGGTGATTGGCTAACATACGTCACAGTGTTGGCGCACAGATTGGTTCACGTGGCAAGACAAGCTTACAGCTGATTGGCTCATTCTGAAAAACAGTATTTCTATTGGATAAGCAGAATAGTGACGTAGCTTAACCTGATTGGCTTGTTAGTGAGTTTCGCGCACCGATTGGTTGGTGTTACAGAATAACAAGGAAATTGTTACGATCTTTTCTGAAGTTGAGGAAATTGTTTAAAAACATGGATTATTATTTTCAGAAAGAGAAAAAGAAACTTTCATGGTTTCAGAAATTGAAAAATAAAGGTAAACCTGACAAGAAAATTGCAACGCGAGGCGGAAAATTAATTCATAAGTACAAAACACCTGCAGCTTATATGTTGGGTGAATATGGTTACCATACTTGTCTCTGGATTGGGAATTGGATGAAATACACTGAGAATGATGGTGTGTTAGCATGGCCAGAAGACGGATCATTTAACATAGCAGTTTTGAAAAACGTAAGAGAAAGAATGATAAATCTTGTACCGAAACCTAGGCCTACACAATTTGAAGCTTTAGTTGAATGGGAAGATGAGATGCATGAATTACAATGAGAAAGTAGAGGATTACCAAAAAGATTAGTTAGAGAAACATATCAGGATAGAATGCGTTGATGGAGAAGTGCAGACATGTGTGATGGCTTGCACCCAGTGAGACTAGTTAATGAGACAACTGGAAAAAAGCATTCCCGAAAAAGAAATAATACTAGAGAAAAGAGTGATTCAGAAGATGCGGTTCTAGAAGAAATTTATACTAAGAAACCGCCACCTTATCAACCAGTTTGTACATGGACTACTCCAAGTGCCCCACCTAGAGAAATTAATGTTGAGAAATCTCCTGAAACAAATTTGACTAATAGTAAAACTCCAGAAAGAGTAGAAACAGGATGTATTTCAAATATATCACCAGAAAATAGTAATTTTACTGAAACTCCAGATCAGAGGAATGAAACCCCAAGGAATGAAACCCCAAGAAATGGAATCAGAGCAGTTAGGTATGACGGGTCACCAATACCAGATACTTCAGAATATATTCGTTCATTAAATGAATTAATACAACAGTTAACCAAAAGCATGGAAGCAGTAACAGTGCCTGTATCGATTGGACCTGTTCTTCCAGTATTTGATCAAAAAAAAATCAGACATTCAGCTTTAACTGTTCCATTAAATTCAGAAATACAAAAAGTAACTGAAAATTTTTATTCGGATTTGACTGAAATACATCGAGAGAGAATGAGGATGCCTGACTTAACCCTTAATCAAAGTTTAACATGTAAAACCCTAATTGGTGCAGAATCTGATTCTGGATCACCAGAAAAGAGTATACATAAAATGAATTTAATGCAAACCCCAGAAGGTAAATTACTTGATGTTGGTAAACTGAAAGCAGATATAGAAGAATTAATAATTGGGACAATTGGAACTGACAGTTTAAAGGCATATCAGGATGATGAATAGTTGTTTATTTGCAAAAGCATAACATGGAAAACGAAAAACAGATATGATCAATTGGAAGAAATAGCTGCTGAGTTTGAAGTTGATTTGAGTAAACAGAAAAATTTGCAGAAAAGTTACAGGGTGGATTTCTCTGAAAAAGACATTGAAAACATGAATGCTTCAGGAAGAATTACACATATAAAAGATTTAATTGTGATTCTGAGAAAGTGGGGTGAATTAAGTAAATGGAGAGCCAAATGGACAAAGAAAAGAGATGAAGACAGAGTAAGTTTAAATTTTCTTGTAAAAGAGAAAGAAAAGGTAGCAAATGAATTTCCAATGAGGGAAATAGCAGGTGGAGGGTTTGTGCATGTCCCATGGACAAGACAGGACATTTTACTGTTCACAAATGATTTTCCCCGATTGAGAGAAAAACCTGTGGAATGGTATCGACAGGTAGAAAGATTTGTGAAAGTTTCAGAGGTTTTGTGGGTAGACCTTAATGGATTATTTGACATAATTGTTCCATCAGATCTTTGGACAGAATGTACAACTGCTATAAATTGGCCTAGAGAAGAACCTCAACGAGATAAAGTAACAGGTGCTCCTTCATCAGAAGTGATGAGAAAATACGAGCAAGTGATTGTGTTTTTGAAAAACAAAATTCCTCCAAAAGAAGTAGATTGAAGTAGAAGATGGAGGGAGTGAATCTGAGGATTACTGCTGACGGTGCCTGAGAAAGGAGGAAGAGTGCGTGCTTGGAGCCACTCTTGAGGTAGATCAATCTGGTCCATTTGTGAATGGTAAAGTGAATGATGTAGAAATTACTTTCCTAGTGGATACAGGTGCTACCCGTTCTACTGTTAGATCAGTGGAAATAGAAAACCTTCCTCTCTCTGGTAAAAAGATCCAAGTAGTAGGTGTAGCTAATCAACAGATCAAAACAGATTTAACTGAACCAGTTGAAGTTAAAATAGGTCAATTTAAAGACATGCATAGATTTCTAGTTTGTGACAGCAGTCCTATAAATCTATTAGGTAGGGACATTATCTGTAAAATGAACTGCGCAATATATTGCTCACCGGATGGTATAGAGCTTCAAACTCCAGAAGAAGATGGACTTTACAAATTAACAATGTCAATGGTTGAGGCAGAAGAAAGTAAATTATTTCCTGTGTTTGATAAGAACAATTTACCTGAAGAATTAAAAGACACAGTGAATGTAATAAAAATTTGGGATTTTACAGGAGATGAAATGGGCTTGATGAAAAGTGTAGATCCAGAACAAATTACAGTAAAACAAGGAGCAGAAAATCTAAACATCCCACTGTATAAAATGAAAGCAGAAGTGATTGAAGGAGTTATTCCTGTAATTGAGAAATTCATAAAACAAGGTGTTCTAAAAGAAATAGAAAGCAGTCCATGTAATTCACCGATTATGGGAATCAAAAAGCCAAATGGAATTTTCAGAATTGTTCAGGACCTGAGAAAAGTTAACAAAATTGTTGTTCCATGTTGTCCAGTTGTACCAAATCCAGCGGTAATTTTATATCAGATTCCACATGATGCAGAATGGTAGACAGTTTTTGACTTATGCAATGCATTCTTTACTGTTCCATTGCATCCAGAAAGCCAACAAATGTTTGCGTTCCGGTTCCAAGACCGTATTCTAGCATGGTGTAGAATCCCTCAGGGGTACACCGAAAGTTCATCTATTTTTAATCAGCTGTTGAAGAAATCATTGGAGAATCTAGATTTACCTGGAAAATCTATGTTAGTGCAGTATATTGATGATCTCCTTGTTGCTGCAAAAACAGGAGATAATTGTATAACAGATACCATTACTCTTTTAAATCATCTGGCAGATGAGGGACACAAAGTATCTCCTGCGAAATTACAGTTTTGCAAACAAGAAGTAAAATATCTTGGTCACAGAATTGCAAAAGGTACCAGACAAGTGACAACAGAAAGAATAAAAATGATTCAAGCAATGCAACCTCCAAAAACACAGAGACAGGTTAGAATGTTTCTAGGCATGGTAGGTTATTGTCGCCAATGGATTAGTGGATTTTAAGTAATCGCAAAGCCATTGCAGATACTGACAAAAGCAGACATAAAAGACCCAATTAGTCTGACAAAAATTGAATTGGAAGCTTTTGAGCAGCTAAAGAGAAGTTTGTGTGAAGCTCCAGCATTGGGATTGCCTGATTATGAAAAAGGGTTTGAGCTGTATTGCAGTGAAAGAGAAGGATGTGCATTATCAGTTCTGATTCAAAGACATGGAAGAATGAGAAAGCCAATAGCATATTTCTTAGCTGTTCTTGACCCTGTTGCAAAAGCATTACCAGGTTGCTTAAAAGCAGTAGCTGCAACAAGTGTGAGTTTGGAACAAAGTGAAGTAATAATAATAGGGTTTCCTGTAAAAGTATATGTGCCACATTCAGTTGAAATTCTGCTTACTAGAAGCAAAACACAGCATTTGACAAGTAATAGGTTGACAAAATATGAAAAAGTGATTCTTGGATCAGACAATGTTTTGATTGCGAGTTTTGTGAATCTGAATCCTTCAGCATTGTTACCTGATACTTCTGAAACAGAAATCAGGGATGAAATTGTTGGTCATGAATGCCTGGATGTACTAGAATTCTGCACAAAACCAAGGCAGGATATTAAAGATGTCCCCTTGCCAGAATCAGACTATGTTTTGTTTGTTGATGGTTCATGTTTAAGAACAGATGAAGGTGTTCTGAGTGCAGCATATTCAATGTGTACGGTTGCAGATGTGATTGAAGCTTCAAGTCTCAAAGGAATTCGTTCAGCTCAAGTAGCAGAATTAATTGCTTTGATTCGAGCATGTGAATTGGGAAAAGGGCGAAAGATTACCATAGTGACTGATAGTCAGTATGGTTATGGTGTAGTCCATGACTATGGCCAGCTCTGGCCTCAAAGAGGTTTTTTAACTTCTGCGCGATCACCAATAAGGAATACTAAATTAATAAAAAGATTGGTTGATGGAATTCAATTACCAGAAAAAATTGCTGTAGTTAAATGCACAGCGCACCAGAAAAGATAAGAATACATAACAAAAGGAAACTCATATGCTGATGAAATACCAACATTTTGTGCAAAATATAATGCAGCAGTCAATCAGGAAAAAGAAAATGAACATGTTTTAAACTCACTTGTGCTAATATCTGTAGTGGAAACTTGTCAAGGAGTAAAACAATTGCAAGATGAAGAAAGTTATGAGGAAAAAGACACATGGCTAAAAGCAGGATGCAGGCAAAGAGAAGAGGATGAGATTTTGGTTTACAAAGATGACAGAGCAGTAATGCCAGACAGCATGATTTCTGACATGACACGCATGTATCATGGTCCAGGACATATAGGCAGAGATTCTATGATTAGGTTGTTTAGGCAGACATGGTACGATCCAAAATTCAGAATAATTGCAGAGTCCTTTTGTCAGAGATGTCTGATCTGCCAGCAGATCAACCCGAACAGAAAAACTGTTGTAAGCATGGGAACCATAGGACGGGAGGGAGGCCCTTTTACCAGAATACAACTTGACTTCATTGACATGCCACCTCACAACAATCTTAGATATGTCTTGGTGATTGTTTGTTTGTTCTCAAGATGGGTGAAAGCATTTCCAACATGCCATAACAATTCAATCACTGTTGCAAAATTGCTTTTGAGAGAGTTCATACAAAGGTATGGATTCCCAGTGTCGGTCGAGACAGATCGCAGCACACATTTTGAAAACAGGTTGTTAAAACTGATTTGTGAAGCATTAGGTATTAAACAGAAATTTCATTGTGCATACAGATCAGAAGCAGCAGGTGTTGTTGAGCAGGTAAATGGAACAATTAAAAACAGAATAAGTAAAATGTGCTTAGCAACAGGAATGAAGTGGACAGATGCACTACCACTTGTTTTGATGACTCTGAGAAGCATTCCAGATAAGAAAACAGGATTGAGCCCTCATGAAATTTTAATGGGCAGGGTCATGAGGCAAGCATTTGTTCCAGTTGATAAGTTGTTGAGCATAAATGATAGCATCGTTATGGATTACTGCAAAAATCTATCTGACGTGGTGACTTCTGTGTTCCATCATGTAGGAACTGAAGTGCTCACAAAAGAGAAATAACAAGCTCATGATCTGTTACCAGGAGACTGGGTAAGGACAAAAGTGCATCGAAGAAGGAATTGCCTAGTACCAAGGTGGCAAAAGGCAAGACATGTGATTTTGGTCACGACAAATGCAGCTAAGAGTAAGAGATTGAAACGGTCGATTCATGCGAGTCACACCATACGTGTGCCAGAACCTGAGAATCCTGACGAAGAAGGTGATACAACAGCTGATTCAGATTCAGAAGAAGAGCCTGAAAGTAATCCAGATCCTGAAAATCGACAAGATAGTCGACATCTGGAAGATTCAAATGCGAGTTAAGCTTTAAATGAAGACAATGAAGAAATTGTAATACAAGATTCTGAGGAAGAAAATGAAAACGATCTGCTAAATCAAGAAGCAGAAAAAGAAACTGATCAAGAAGTGATTCAAGATCAAGATCAGGAGAGTATTGAAAGGCAGATTGGAAACTTTGGAAGTAGGAACGAAAATTCTGAAACTGGTGAACTGGAAGTAATCGAAGAAGAAGAAGAAGAAATTCCAAGTACCAGCTATAAGGATGATTTTCCTAACAAAGTGAAACTGCTGAGTAAAGAAGTACCTGAATCTGATGAAGAATCTGACTCAGGAAAATTGATCATTAATGAATCAGCTGAAAACACAGAAAGTGAAACAGATGATAGCGAAGATTATTCTAAATTGAAGAAAACAAGCTTGGAGAGTGGAGTATAATTTGAGAGAACCTAAAAAGAAGCTAACAAGAAAAGGGGATAATTGGCCAAAAGAAATTGGAAGTATAAAATTTAAATTAGTGAATAAAGCAAAAGAGCAGGTGAATGAGATCACAATTCAAAAGGAGGAAGACTTGAGTAAGAAAAATCAGGCAGGAAAGAAAATAGAAGTGATAAGCAGCAGAGCAAATAGAACAGTTAAGCCAAACCAGAAATATAAATTGCCAGAGGTGGCTTATATTATAATCCCACCAGTAGTAGAAGTAAATAGTAGTCAAGAAAATGTTGAGGATGCAAGTGACACTGATTGAACTTATTGATTAGGTGACACAAGGTTGAAGAAACTGTGTTAGGAGACACAAGGTCGAAGAAATTGTGTTAGCTGGAAAACACATTTGATGTATGACATAAGGTCGAAGAAAAGCTGTTAGAAGAAAGATTCGTAGAAGATAAGATTATCTGTTAAAAAAAAAGATGGGAATATATTTAGTAATTTTTCAATTTTTGATTTTTATTTTTAGCTGTTATTTAAAAAAGTAAAGATGCCTTATACTAATGAAAATTCGAGATGCTCAATTCTCAAAAGATGTTGCAAGCTGTCTTCAATATGCGTAATATTGATCATTTTAGTTTGTGTCATTTTAGTTGTTATTTTTCCTTTTGGTGTAGATAAAGAGATGTATAAAGTTAACATGACAAGTAAAGTTGTGGCTAAACTTGAGAAAACAGATAAGACTAGTAGAATTATTGTACATAAACCAGAGATTCATCAAGATAGATCTATTGGAGATTTTTCTATCAATACCTTCTCAAGACTTTTATCTGAATATGTTAGGGTGATGAATGAAAAAGATTGCTATGTCTGTGTGAAATTACCTACTTCTGTGTCTGAAGGAGTGAATTATAATATGCTTCCTCTTACTTATGGAATAACATGTAGTGTAATAGCTAGTTTGTTTTATAAAACTGGTTGTCTGGAATATTTTTATTCCGATTATGACGACATTTTTGCAAATCTAAAGGTTGTAGATAACTTGAATAAAGTGAGACCTGCTAAAAAGATGAGGGAATTTTTCCTAACGACTAATGAACTTACTTATGAGTATGCTTATAGAAACAACTTAACATGTAAATTGAGAACAGAAGAGAAATCATTCTTAAATATGAGCGAAGAGCAATTTACAAGCGAAATGAAATGTTGAAAACTACTAAGTCAAAATTTTGGCAGATTGAAGATGAAAAACTCAATGGTAAAAATGAGAATGTAGCAATTCACATAGATAAACCTGTTGGTGGAAAATTTTGTATAAGAAGAGATAATACTTTATATGATAATTACTTTGTGAGCAAGTCAATGTGAAGATTCTTATCATATTATAGGGGGTTGGGGATTTAAAGGAGGCAAAGATCCAATTTTTCCCGGAATTTATTTTATTTGTGGGAATAAAGCTTATTACAGCCTCCCGGACCACTGGTACTGGACTTGCTATATAGGTTTAGTTTTTCCCAAAATTTTTCATGTAGATAGAAATGCTGAAGGTTTATTTGAAATTAGCAATCATGTGAACAGATTTAGGAGAGAAAGCTTTTCAGAAATCCTGGGAGACATATTTGGTGCGTTAATACCTATGGTAGGAATTACCCTGAATGCAAGCAAAATCAGAAAAATTTCCACAATTGTTGACAGATTGTCAACAGATACTGCAAGTAGATTTCAATTAGTGAACACTGAACTTGTTGCCATGAGAACCATGGTAATGCAGAATCGTCTTGCACTAGACATTCTGTTAGCAAAAGAAGGTGGAGTTTGTGGAATCTTACATGTTCAACATTGTTGCACATACATACCTGACAAGAGTCAGAACATAGAAATGTACATAAAAAATATTACTGAATTACATGAGGAGATAGAACCCTTAGAAGAAGAGAGTTTTTTCATGACGCTTAGGCAAAAGATTTACAGCAATCAAACACTGGTTTCAAGAGATTGGTAGATCAATGATAGGTAAAATAGTTTTCCCTTTAATAATTATAGTTATAGTGATACTTTTGTTAAAAATTAGTTGCATGCTACACAAGAGAAGAAAAAATGTAACAGAAAGGAAAAGAATTTATAAGCTAAGAGACAAAAAGGAAAAGGAAATAGAATTAGAAGAGTTTCGTAAAATTCAATATGAGAGATGCAGAAAATCAAATGATGAATCTAAAGTTTAGAAATACCAATATTAAGAAAGTCCAAAACATGTTCAAGGGTTGAAAATGTATAACATTTTGGGTATTGTTTGGTGATTAGGAAATCACCAGATGAGGGAGTTGATGGAGCAAGGTAAAGAGATACCCCTGCGGAGATACCCCTACGGGAGTTTATTCACAGCGCTTTACAAACACGCAAATAAATAAAGAACAAAATAAAAGAACAAAATTTTGTTCAAACTTGCGAAGTTAATCTCTCCTAACAAAAGTAATCAGTCTAATAAGCTTGTGGTGAAAATATTAATCAACTTAGTTTAAAAGATGCATACATGAAATACACGTGGGACTAATGTGCTTTTTGTTGCAAACGCAAAGAAAAATAATAAACTAACCTTGTCTATTGTCTTTGTCAGTATTAAATGCGGCAGTTTAATTTAAATGGCATGTGCTTATTTTATGTGCTTATGTTATGTCTTTTGTGATAAAAGCTCTTGGAGTTCAAGTCATACGAAAAGGACTGGTAAATATAATGCTGCATATTCGTGCTTTTGCCAGGTAACATATTTAACAGGGTTAATTAGCTAAGGGGGAGGGTAACAGAATGGGTCTCAATTCTTTAATTAATTGATGTCATGTGTTTGCTTAACAATAGCTTCCGAAATAAGGCCTAAAACGATGATGCAGAAATATGGCTGACAGAGCTGGTGATTTCATAGCGCCAGGATTCTACAGCGTTTTCATTGATTGCTTGTTTCAAAAGCTGCATTGTGACTAAGTTTGGTGATTTCATAGCGCCAGGATTCTACAGCGTTTTCATTGATTGCTTGTTTCAAAAGCTGCATTGTGACTAAGTTTGGTGATTTCATAGCGCCAGGATTCTACAGCGTTTTCATTGATTGCTTGCTTTGATTTGGACCTGCGCATTGTTTGTGAGATATCCCCCGGCGCCCTGCTCTGCCCTCCCCTCCATTTTGATTTTGTTGTTGTTGTGCTCCGTTCCCTTGAGCCCGCCACGCCTCCCAGCTGAGCCGCCCTCGCCCCTCCCCCTCCACTCTCCATATATGACAGTAGTTCCCGCGTGCAGCGTTCACGCGCAGCGACCGCGCCCATTCCGCGCCAAAGGTGCGCCAAAGGTAAGCCCGTCTACGCCTGTCCGCGCCTGGACCGCGCCCAGCGCCAGACCCCCTGCCCCTCGCGCTGCCCAGCCCCCCCCGCATTACCTACGATGCCCCCACCCTCCTGGCCCTTAACCCCGGTCGCGCCCCCAACTGCGTCCAAGCCGCTCCTGGACACACCCATGGACCTTTCTCCTGCTACTCCTGTAAATTCATCGGCACCGTCCACAACTCCGCTACGATCACACCTCAGATTCCTGACCCCAACCACCTACAATGCATCCTGCTCAACACCCGATCGGTCCACAGGCACGCCATTGACCTATGGAATCTACTAGACACCATCTCTCCAGACGTCGCCTTCCTAACAGAAACATGGATGAACGCTTCCTCCGCCCCAGACATCACCATTGCCATCCCTGAAGACTATAAGATCACACGCAAGGACCGTACCGGCCACACAGGAGGAGGAATCGCTATCGTCCATAAAAAATCAATCCACATCTCTACCAGCTCTGACGCCAATCTCGCCAACTCTGAACACCTTCACTTCCAGATCCACATCGACCCCAAGACCACACTCGGAGGCACCCTCCTTTACAGACCACCAGGACCCCGCGCAAAATTCAGTGAAGACATCACGGACTTCATCACTCCACACGCGCTCCCCTCCAAAGATTACATCCTTCTGGGAGACCTCAATTTTCACCTTGAAAAGAGCAACGACCGCAACTCCACCACCCTGCTGGACAACCTCGCCAACCTCGGACTTAAACAACTGGTCACTTCCCCCACCCACATAGCAGGTCATACTCTCGACCCTATCTTCACCTCCAGTAATCACGTCTCCTTCAGCCACACTACGGCTCTCCTCTGGACTGACCACAGCTGCGTTCACTTTACCTACAACAAGCCGAAACCCATCAACCACCCCCAACCGACTCTGCA